>NW_007728457.1:169398-170762 GCF_000696425.1 Galeopterus variegatus | reverse complement strand
CCATGCTTTTGGGGTCATATTCATGAAGTCTGTGCCCAGTCCTACTTCCTAAAGTGTTTCTATGTTTTCTTTAAGAAGTTTTATTGTTTCAAGGTGTATATTTAATTCCTTAATCCATTTTGAATTGATTTTGGCATATGGTGAGGGGTATGAGTCTAATTTCATTCTCCTGCATATGGATATCCAGTTATCCCAGCACCATTTGCTGAAGATGCAGTCTCTTCCCCAGTGTATAGGCTTGGTGCCTTTGTCAAAGATCAGATGGCTGTAGGTGTGTGGGTTGATTTCTCAGTTCTCTATTCTATTCCATTGATCAGCATGTCTGTTTTTATGCCCATACCATGCTGTTTAGGTTATTATAGCTTTGTAGTATAGTTTAAAGTCAGGTAGTGTTATGCCTCCAGTTTTATTTTTATTTATTTTATTTTTTATTTTTATTTTTTTTGCTCAGAATTGCTTTGGCTATGCCTGGTCTTTTGTTATTCCATATAATTGTCTGAGGAGTTTTTTCCATTTCTGAGAAAAACATCATTGGAATTTTGATGGNCTCCTTCCCCCACTGACTCCCCCCTCCCTCCCAACAACCTCATATCTGTTCGTTTGTCATAACAACTTCAAGGAATTGTGATTGTTGTGTCTTCTTCCCTCTCCCCCAGTTTATTTCTGTATTTATTTGTTTTTTTTAGCTCCCACCAATAAATGAGAACACATGATATTTCTCTTTCTGTGCCTGACTTGTTCTACTTAATGTAATTTTCTCTAGGTCCATCCATGTTGTTGCAAATGGCGGTATTTCATTCTTTTTTATAGCTGAGTAGTATTCCATGGTGTATATATACCACATTTTCCATAACCACTCATCTGATGATGGACATTTGGGCTGGTTCCAACTCTTGGCTATTGTAAATAGTGCTGCAATGAACATTGGAGAACAGGTATACCTTTGACTTGACGATTCCATTCCTCTGGGTATATTCCCAGAAGTGGGATAGCTGGGTCATATGGTAGCTCTATCTGCAATTGTTTGAGGAACCTCAATACCATTTTCCATAGAGGCTGTACCATTTTGCAGCCCCACCAACAATGTATGAGAGTTCCTTTTTCTCCACAACCTCACCAGCATTAATCAATCACAGTCTTTTGGATATTAGCCATCCTAACTGGGGTGAGATGGTATCCCAGTGTGGTTTTGATATGCATTTCCTGAATGCTGAGTGATGTTGAGCATTTTTTCATGTGTCTGTTGGCCATTCATATATCTTCCTTTGATAAATGCCTATTTACCTCCTTTGCCCATTTTTTTATTGGGTTACTTGTTTTTTTGTTGTAAAGTTGTTTCAGTTCCTTGTATATTCTGGATATTA
>NW_007728457.1:166768-169191 GCF_000696425.1 Galeopterus variegatus | reverse complement strand
TTTTTTGATGGCTATTGTAAATGGGCAAGCTTTCTTGATTTCTCTCTCTGCATGTTCACTAATGGAGAATAGAAATGCTACTGATTTTTGTGTGTTGATTTCGTATCCTGCAACTTTGCTGAAATCATTTACCAACTCCAAGAGTTTTTTTTGTAGAGGCTTTAGGCTGTTTGTTCTATAGGATCATGTCATCTGCAAACAGGGACAGTTTGACTTCATCTTTTTCAATATGGATACACTTTATTTCCTTCTCTTCTCTGATTGCTCTGGCTAGTACTTCCAGCACCATGTTGAATAGGAGTGGTGAGAGTGGGCATCCTTGCCTAGTTCTTGTTCAATATCAGGATGTTATTGGCAGTTGGTTTATCATATATAGCTTTAATTATGTTGAGATATTTTCTGTCTATACCTAACTTGTAGAAAGTCTTTATCAAGAATCAATGATGAATTTTGTCAAATGCTTTTCAGCATCTATAGAGATGATCATATGGTCCTTGCGTTTGATTTTATTGATATGGTGTATCACATTTATGGATTTGCATATGTTGAACCAACCTTGCATCCCTGGGTTGAATCCCATGTGATCACGGTGTATAATTTCACATGTGTGTTGTGTATTCTATTAGCTAGTAATTTATTGAGGATTTTTGAATCTATATTCATCAAGGGTATTGGCCTGTAGTTTTCTTTTTTGTTGTATCTTTACCTGGCTTTGGTATCAGGGCGATGTTTGCTTCATAGAATGAGTTTGGGAGAATTGCCTCTGTTTCAATCTTTTTGTAGAGAACTGGTGTCAATTCCTCTCTGAATGTTTGGTAGAATTATGCTGTGAATCCATCTGGTCCTGGGCTTTTCTTTGTTGGGAGCCTTCTGATAATAGCTTCAATCTCTTTTACTGTTACTGGTCTGTTCAGATTTTTTACATTGTCTTGGCTCAGTTTGGGTACTTTGTGTGTGTCCAGAAATTTATCCATTTCCTCCAGATTTTCAAATTTGTTGGCATATAGTTTTTTATAATAGTCACTAATGATTTCTTGTATTTCTGGGGTATCAGTTGTAATATCACCTTTTTCATTTCTAATTTTTGTTGTTTGGGTCTTCTCTCTTCTTTTTCTAGTTAGCCATGCTAATGGTTTGTCAATTTTGTTTATCT
Organism: Galeopterus variegatus; assembly: GCF_000696425.1. Classification (NCBI taxonomy): domain Eukaryota; kingdom Metazoa; phylum Chordata; class Mammalia; order Dermoptera; family Cynocephalidae; genus Galeopterus; species Galeopterus variegatus. The sequence continues at coordinate 168,038 of NW_007728457.1, read as the reverse complement.
TTTCAAAAAACCAACTTTTTGATTCATTGATCTTTTGTATCTTTTTTTGGTTTTCAATTTCATTAAGGTCAGAGCAGACTTTAATGATTTCTTTCCATCTGCAAACTTTGCATTTGGATTGTTCTTGTTTTTCTAGTTCTCTAAGGTGAAGTATAAGGTTGTTGACTTGCCATCTTTCCATTCTTCTGAAGTAAGCATTTAGTGTGATAAATTTCTCCCTTAGTACTGCTTTTGTAGTATCCCACAGGTTTTGGTATGATGTATCATTTTTTCATTAGTTTCAAGAAATTTTTTGATTTCCTGTTTGATTTCTTCTTGGGACCATATGTCATTAAGTAGAGTGCTGTTTAATTTCCAAGTGTTTGTAGAGTTTCCAGAATTTCATTTGTTATTGATTTCTAATTTTAATCCATTGTGATCTGAAAAAATACATGGGATAATTCCAATTTTTTTGAATTTGTTGAGACTTGATTTGTGAACTAGCATGTGATCTATCCTGGAGAATGATCCATGTCCTGATGAGAAGAATGAATATTCTGAGGTTATTGGATGGAATGTTCTGTAGATACTGGCCAAGTCCAATTGGTCTAGGGTGTTTTTTAGATCTTGTGTTTCTCTGCTGATTCTTTGCCTAGATGATCTGTCCAATATTGACAGTTGGGTGTTCAGGTCTCCTGCTATTATGGTATTAGTGTCTATCTCCTTCTTTAGGTCTAATAGAGTTTGCTTTATATATCTGGCTGTTCCGACATTGGGTGCATATATATTTATGATTGTTATGTCTTCTTGATTGATTAATCCTTTTATCATTATGTAGTTATCATATCTCATTATCTCTTTTATGGTTTTTAGTTTAAAATCTATTTTATCAGAAATAAGAATAGCTATTCCAGTTCATTTTTCATTTCTATTTGCATGGTATATCTTTTTCCATCCTTTCACTCTTAGTCTATGTGTGTCTTTATAGGTGAGGTGAGTCTCTTGAAGGCAGCATATAGTTGGGTCCTCCTTTTTAACCCAGTCAGTCAGTCTGTGTCTTTTGAGTGGGTAATTTAAACCTTTTACATTAAGAATTGTTATTGAAAAGTGTTGATTTACTCCTAGCGTTTTATTGATTTTTGTTTGGATGTCTTAAGTGTCTTTTGTTACTTTCTTTCTTATTTACTTTTTGTCTTCTGTATTTGTTGGTTTCTTGGGTTGTAGAAAAACTTTTTTTCTCTTCATTGTTAGCATTTTTATTTTACTAGTGGGTTTTTATTTTTCTTGAGTT
>NW_007728457.1:163340-166055 GCF_000696425.1 Galeopterus variegatus | reverse complement strand
CAATGCAATCTCCTTTTTCCTCCCCTTCTGGAATACCCATGACTCGGATATTTGAGCGCTTCAGGTTGTCTGACATCTCTCTTAGATTTTTTTCAATGTTTTTAACTTTTTTTTTTTCTTTTTGTCTGCCTGTGTTATTTCAAACAGCTCATCTTCAAGGTCAGAAGTTCTCGCTTCTGGTTCTGCAAGCCTGCTTGTTAAACTCTCTGTTATGTTTTTTATTTCATTGAATGAATTCTTCAGCTTGGCAAGCTCTGCTACATTCTTTTTCAGGGCACTGATTTCCTTGTACATTTCTTCTTTCAGGTCCTGTATACTTTTCCCCATTGCATCGAGTGGTCTAGCACCAAGTTTTCTTGTATCTCATTTAGTTTCCTTAGAATTATCACTTTGAAATTCCTTGTCAGACATTTCAAAGGCTTCTTTTCTATAGGATCTAGAGCTTGAGAGTTATAACACTTTGTTGGTGTACTTTCTTGATTTTTCACATTTCAGGTATCTTTCCTTTGGTGTTTAGTCATTGTGGCAAGGGATTTCATGGTCCACTGGTTCGACACTATTATCTAGCTAGGATCCTGCCAGGACTGCCAATTTGGCATGGCTGCCTCAGTGCCTGCTCAGTCACGCTGGCACCTCAGGGTGCGTGGTCGCTGAAGGTCTTGGGCCTCTCCAGGGGGGTGTCACTCTGGTCGGCACACACTCATACTCTCCTGGGGACCTCTTCTTTGTTTTTCTAATCTTTTTTTCTCTCTACCCTCAAAAATTTTGAAAAAAAATTTGGAATTGCTTGTCAATTACCATAAACAACCTCTTGAGATTCTGGTTGGACTACATAAATATATACATTATTTGTCTTCCATTCAATAAAGATGGGAATATTCTCATTTTATCTAGACATTCTTTTATTTCTCTCAACATGTTTATAATTTTTTGTATAGATATTTTGTACATTTTTTATTATATTTATTCATGGGTTTTCGATCATTTTATTCTATTATAAATTGTATCTTTCAAAAAAGAAAACTATTCTTTTTATGGCCAGTCAGCACAGGGCACAGGGATTGAACCCTGGATCTTGGTCATCTAACCAACTGAGCTAACTAGCTAGTTCCAAAAAAAAACTATCTTAATGGTCAATCTTTGTTGCCAGGATATAAAAGTACACTTAATTAAATATATTGACCTCATGTTCAACAATTTTTCAAAATTTACCTACAAATTCTGACAATTTAGGCTTTTGTATTTTTTACATGTAAAATGATATCAGCTGCAAAAATTGACAATTTTATTTAAATCTTGTTTGTTCTTATATATCTTTTTTATTTTTCTTGATTTAATTCATTAGCTAGTATTTGCAGTACAATGTTGAATGGTAGTAAAAATTGAAGGTCTCTTTGTCTAAGTCCCAAACCCAGTCACACACATCAACATTTTGCTGTTAAATATGGTACTTAATATCGGTATTTAACAGTTTTTTGTGGTATTAAGGAAGTTCTTTAATATTCCTTGTGTGCTAAAATTTTTTTAAAATAATAATAAAAAATGGGTATTTAATTTTATTACATTTTCATTGGCTTCTCAAGGTTGTTTACTAAATTACATTTAGGATTTAATGTACTAACATTGAAAGTTGAAAGTGGATCTAAGAGTTTGCTTGGCTGGGTGGCTGAAACTTGGATTTAAAGATGGCCTACATTCAATGAAGAAAAAATGATAAACTTCCAAAATATAATGTAGAAGAATATATCCAGATATTCAGAAAGATAGGAATGTTGTACATATTTATTAAATGAAATGCATTAACCTTCCCACTCTCCCTTGGGAGGGCTCAGAAGACACCCTATTTACTAAGACATTAATAAGTGTCTTCATGAAGCACCACCAGCATCCATGAAACCAGCTCTATGGTGTCAGTCTCCTTTAGTGCACTGTTGTAACAGGCTCCTATTTTGATGGTGATGATTACCTGATGGCAGCACTTAACCACTTAACCAACAAAGTACAATAAGCCAGAGGAAACCCAGGACAATCGGGAGGTTTTAACATGCAAGAATCACTGGCTGTGGCCCATGGATCATGATGGCTATAAAAATTGAATAGATGAGTACTCTTCCAAAATATTACCCAATCTATGCAACAGGAAAAAACAAAATAAAACAAAATGAAGACATTAGGTTTGACGAACAGGAACATGACTTAGACTATTGCATGCACAAAAAAATCCAAAAAATCCTCTCACCGTGTTCCCAGACACAAGCAAGATCACCAGTGGAGCCTCTACACACACTGGATTCATAACAAGCCCTTTCCCCAGTATTACTTTGTGTTAGAACATGGCTAAATCAAACATAGAACTTTGGGCAGTTGACTTGGCCCCCTTTACATATACATTTCATGAATCAGGCCTTCTTGTATTTTTTATTTAGTCTTCTTGTTTTGAACTAATTCCAGTTTATCTCTCAAATACCGGTTTTTTATTCCTTCAACAGCAACATTATAATTCACAACCAAAATAACCCTTGATTGGAGGAGTAACTGGGTTCCCTTGAAGTAGCTCCCAGACACACCAACACCTGGGGACTCAAAATGCCACCTTGGATAATCAGATTGGAGGCTTATGGAGATCAGGTCATGAATGAAATTTTGAATGTGAAGGGTCTACACACCCACCCTGTGGTTATTATCCTTCTTTCTGAAAGAATGTTAGAATAGATA
>NW_007728457.1:162319-163277 GCF_000696425.1 Galeopterus variegatus | reverse complement strand
CAAAATATTACCCAATCTATGCAACAGGAAAAAACAAAATAAAACAAAATGAAGACATTAGATTTGATGAACAGGAACATGACTTAGACTATTGCATGCACAAAAAAGATCCAAAAAATCCTCTCACCGTGTTCCCAGACACAAGCAAGATCACCAGTGGAGCCTCTACACACACTGGATTCATAACAAGCCCTTTCCCCAGTATTACTTTGTGTTAGAACATGGCTAAATCAAACATAGAACTTTGGGCAGTTGACTTGGCCCCCTTTACATATACATTTCATGAACCAGGCCTTCTTGTATTTTTTATTTAGTCTTCTTGTTTTGAACTAATTCCAGTTTATCTCTCAAATACCGGTTTTTTATTCCTTCAATAGCAACATTATAATTCACGACCAAAATAACCCTTGATTGGAGGAGTAACTGGGTTCCCTTGAAGTAGCTCCCAGACACACCAACACCTGGGGACTCAAAATGCCACCTTGGTTAACCAGATTGGAGGCTTATGGAGATCAGGTCACAAATGAAATTTTGAATGTAATGGGTCTACACACCCACCCTGTGGTTATTATCCTTCTTTCTGAAAGAATGTTAGAATAGATATGTCATCGAGTTAGGCTGTTGGATCTCGATGTCATAGAAATGATCACAGTAGCTGGCAGAATTTAAGGCAAGCAATGCTTTATTAAAAGGAGATAGACTTATGTATAAGGAAGCTAGGAATAGAGAAGCTGTCTCTCTGAGGGAATTGGAGAAGGGTTTTTAAAGGCAAGCAGCTCCTCCATTGACATAAGTTCCTCCATTGACATAGGCATCTTGCTTTGATGATTTCTGGCATTTTTACAGTGATCGTGATGGGGGTCAGTTCCAGAAACAACTTGCATGTAAAGGGATCTTAGGTGAATCTGTAACTTAATTTTTACAACTGCAGGAAAAGAAAGAATGGGTAGATAATGAT
>NW_007728457.1:154798-162075 GCF_000696425.1 Galeopterus variegatus | reverse complement strand
AGGTGAATCTGTAACTTAATTTTTACAACTGCAGGAAAAGAAAGAATGGGTAGATAATGATCAGTTTTAAACAAAGCTAACAGTTATATTTTAACAAGCCTTGGAGAGGGGTTTTGCAACTCAATAAATATCTTTTTCACTCTTATCTGAACTTATTTTATCAGGGCAGTCAAATTCAACCAGTTTCTTTCAGTCACTTTTATCAGGGCATGGGGTAATCAAAATGGAAAAGTAACAAAATGCCCTGTGCATGGAAAATGGAGTCGATTTGACTCACAGGCCTACCCCTGTCCTTTCTCAGAGATACTCAGAAACTTGCAGAATCCCTGCATTGGCTCTTTGACATAGGAGTGAAGGCAAGACTGGCTGAAGTGATAGCACACTGAATCTAAGTTTGAGAGGGAAGGAAATGAGGAAAGGGGCAAGATTATACATGTGGAGATGTCAGAAGAGGAACTGGAGTGGAGCTTATAAAAAAGTCGACCAAATAATATCTTGGGAATATTGAAGTTCTGGAAAGAGATGAGGTGTCTAAATTTATTACTTCCAAGGTGCAACAGTTCTAGAAATGGCAGTGTTCATGAGGAGGCAATGGAAGTGTGTGGTTGAAGCAGGATGAACAATATGTTTGTTTCATATAAAACAAACAGATCTGAGATGTCGGAATTTAGAAAACATCATTCAACTGAAGGTTGAAGTAACTAAGGGTGAGGCAAGGTCATAGGTTAGAGATTGTGTAAAAAGTACTAAATCCTCAAGGATAGAGTCTGTAAGTAAGTAAAAAGAGATATTATGTTCTCCATACATACATGAGTGAGCAGGAGTTTCAAATGGATATAGTTAAGTTCAGGATAGAAAAATCGGATCTGGAAGTTCTGGTCTTTTGTTATTTGCAGCGTGAGAGCAAGAGTGTCTCCACAGGGGAAGAAAATTCCTGAGGATGTGGTGTCATCTGGAGAGAATGAGGTTTCTATAAAGGGCACTGTGTGTGTGTGTGTGTGTGTGCGTGTGTGTGTGTGTGTGTGCACATGCGCTTGACAGAGAGAGAGAGAGAGAGAGAGAGAGAGAGAGCATTTAGTGAAGAGGGTGAAGATGTATGCACATCTGTTAATCCTGGAGGAGAGAACTCTAGAGAGCCAGTGGAGAATGTCAGGAACAGCATGAAAATGACAGCTCCATTGAGTACAGAAGGCTAGTACACATTTTGCATGGAAAACACTTGTATCTAGCATATTTCGTCAGTTAAGTCATCTGGCTGAAAGACTGGAAAAGAATGAGGGATGGCTGTAGTTTTTCCTTTGATCTACTCCCCTGTCCCCCTTTTGATCACATCCTTGAACTTCCCTGCTGTGGCCCACCACACCACACACACACACATCCACACACTCACACACACTCACACACACACTCACACACACACTACTCTCAATATGGAGCAGTGAACACAACTTTCACAATTAGTGATCAAACACTCCAAATTCAGAACACACCCCAGGAAATTCTGAAGACCCCTTTATCTTTTCCTTGTCTCCTTCTTAAATTGCAATGCAGTTTCCCAAAGTATTGTCTTCTGTACTCGTTTCTCCTTAAATCGAAAGCATTTTTGCTCCTTCTCAGCAATAACCAAGACCAACTGATGACTCGGCCCAGCTATCAGGGGCTACTCCCGCAGGTCTCTCCACAGAGAATGTGAGCTGACTCCTTCTCTCTGGATTTAGAATAATCTGACTTCAGATCACATTTTTCTTTTGTCCAACTTCAAGTAACCTCACAGCAAAATCCTGACCATTTAAAAGAATGTTAAATGGTTTTTTGTCTTGTACCTTGCCAGTTACCCACTCGTAATCCTTAACTTGATACTAGATCAAAGGGCCTCATATTCTCCTATTGCTAGGGTGGTCGTGTCATCTATCATCTAAGGAGGGTTGCCGTTGAAAACCAAAGAATGTGCTCTTGATAGTTATGGTGGGAAATTGACATGAACCAGAACTGTTCCAGCAGGGTTGCCATATTTTTTACCAGCCCAGGATTTCCATGATGCTTCCTTAAATCTTAGGATTCCAAGAGTTCCAAACTCTACAAGGACCAGTTTTGCTTATTGAAGTCATTAAGCCCTTCCCACTACAGCTAAATTCTAATTAAGCTTACTGCATATGGAGCCACTTTACAGCCATCTAATAGCACACCTGGCTTAGTGTACCTGGGGGCGAGTGAGAGCTCTGTATGCCCTGGAGTCAGACCAAAGCCTTTCCCAGTGTGACTTTGTGGCTAAACTAAATGCAGAACCCCAGATGCTGCCTGGCCCCTTCTCTTGTCATGAATACAGTCGCAAGACCACAGTGTATTTTTTATTTAGTCTACTTCTTTTGAACTAACTCCAATAGTTCTCTCACAGAGAAGTATTATAATCTGTACCAGCAGATTATAATTTACCATGGTTCGTCTCTAGAAAAACTCAGAATAAAAAGATCACTGTAAGGTTTAATGAGACAAATCTTTTTATTCCATCTGAACTTTATAAAACCTCATGTTAATGAGTCAAAAATAGGAATAAATGACAATAAAAATAAGGTAGCTTTTATTGAGCACTTACTGTATACCTGACACTGATAAGACATTTGCATTCATTATCTCACTCTTCACACAAACTCTTCACAAAAACAAAGAGATTATTATCTACAAGAAAACTGGGTGAGGTTTAGGGAAGTTAGGTCATGTGTTTTAAGAACCTAGAGATAACAACTACTGAGAGGAAACTTGAACCAGGTCTGTAGTACTCAAAAACACTTTTAACTGGGAAATACGTATTTTTAAGAATGTAAGGGTAGTTGAATGTTTTTAAATTGCTTTCTTTCTTAAAAGATTTTCGCAAGCATTATTAAAGTTATTATTTACTTTCATTCAAATTGTAAATATAGGCATAGAACCATGGACAAGACTGGAAATTATAGACTCTACCAAAACTTGCTGCTTTTCTTGTATTTTCATTTTCTTTCCCCAAATAATTAACTGTGGCACAAAAATAGATGTGGAAAGAGTTTCTTACTCATGTCTAGTCAAACCCACATGATTTTAATGAAAAAAAGCATGTATTGAAATTAATAAATATCACAAATCCTGAGCTATAACTGCAGCACAATTTTGAAGTAGGAAGAAATGCTCCTGAGATAGTAGCTTCAGCTACAACATTGTCAGTTTTCCTACACAGTGGCATTAGCTAGATTTCTTTTTACTAGGGGATGAACACATAATATTTATGTTAACTTTTTTGCAAATAAAGAAATTAACAGACACAATTTATATCTGATCATTAGCCCATTTTAACTTCTCATAAGAGGGAAAAAAATGAATGTACGTGTCCATGAGTTTTGCAGAGGGCATCTAAGCAGATTGTGACATTAACTTTTACCGAAAATGTGAAGCTTCCCTTTGCCTTTTTTAGAGGTCACCGCTAGGCCAGACATTACAGTTTTAAAATAACATAACATGACCTCATGAATAATTTGAGTTCTAACTTCATGAACTTTAATTACAAAGTTACATAGAGTTCCACAGACTAAAAGCCAGATCAAAGTAATTTACATTTTAGTCATGTACAAAAGGAAAAGATAATGGGATAAATGCCTAGTCTAGAAGATTAAAATGCACAGTAGCCATGTGATGGGTGGATAGAGTCCATATAGGCCACCTGCCTATTTAGAATGTTTGATCACTTTCAATGACCACTAGTTATTCTCTCTATATAAATTGTTTACTTTATAAAACAAGATATGCGAAAACAAGCTGTGTTAAAGAGATTTAAGGACTATCTCAGAGTCTGGGATTTCTAGTGACTTGTTAACCAGTGTCTGGGAAAGAGTGTGGGTGCCATTTCTCAGTATAATCTGTACAACCAAGGGCATGGACAGCAACTTTCACTCAGTTGTGTTAAAATCCTTAATTCTCTACCCTCCGCTGAAAGCATTTTAGATCTTAGGATCTTGAAGAAATAAAGTATTGATTTGCTTTTGTGACACAAGCAACTGGCTCTGACTGGCCCCTCATGTGTAGAATGTGTAGTTTGGATTAATTGCTTGCTAAACTCCATTCCAGTCTTGAAATTCATTCATTTTGTGAAGATGTGCCACAGACACGTGTGGAAAGAGGTATTATTCATGTCATTTCTTCTGCCATTATCATGTGTCCTTGACTCTATTATGTCTTTGAGATTGCAACATGTAGAGAAGACTGGTAAATCCAGCATGTCAAGGCATCACTCATATAATCCAGTGAAAAACAGATTTTAAACACTTATCTTTGCTTAATATGAGTTAGTGGCTATTACCTGGACTCAACTTTTCTTTAGTTGAAATAGAATTTCCCTGTGAATTTTTTCTACATCGCTTCAACATTTAAAGATTACATAATTTTTTCCCAAGTGAGAAAAACAATTAATCAAGGCATGAGATGGTGAGTGAAGATGTTTCTCAGTACCCTGACATGTCCTGTCCTATGCAGGAGCACAGCAGGATGCTATGCATGCCCACGCAGCTCACCTGACCCTCTGAGGTGCCTGCCAGAAGGTGGAGAATGGGGCTTGTCTTTCTGCCTCCACGAGGACTGTCTTCATAACAGTGCTTGAAAATTAAACAAGTTTGAATATGCAAAAAAAAATGATAAATGAAATCTAAATAAGATACCAAAAAAAGACAATAAAATAAACTCAAACAGATTGAATTATATCTGAGAAAGAAGCATGTTCAGATAAGCATTCCTATTATAATTTTTAAGGGGAAGAAGCTGTGGTCATACAGGTGTTTTAATTTTTAAATAACAAAATAATGACCAAAAGCTAATTCAGAGGGCAAGAAAACAATTCAAAAAAAAAAAGCGAGAAGGTAGAATTTTATTTTGGAGCCCTAGTCCAAAAGCAGGTATTTTTTACAGAAGAATTCTGCAGTCATTTTGTAGGATAAGTCATGCACAATCGTTCTGGGGAAGGAGAAATGGGCAAGAAGTGTTTCTCCTATATCTAGAGGCAGACGAGTGGTCTTTCCTGATAATTTACTTCCAATCTTGTAGGAAAATACAGAGTTTTAAAAGGACTTACAAAAATAATGGGGCTTAGTATCAGAACTCTGTCATCTGATATACTGGATATATTTACTTTTTAATTAGATTTTCCTATTATTTCAAACTGTTAATAGAGACATTTTGACTTTAATAAGGCAAATGTTCTATAAAAGATGACGTAAATGTGTTTACCAGAACTATTTACAGTCCTTGTGATAGTGTAACAGATATTTCAAAGAAATGTTTTTGGTCTACACTGGCAAAATTAAAAATAAAATATCACAAGAAAGAGAACAAAATGTTTTTGCAATCTTCTTTCTTCCTTTCTTCTTTTTTTCCTTTCACAGCATAAATGTTTTTAGCTTTCTATTTAAAATAGTTTATGGTTTATCTGTCCTTTTCTCACACTTTTTTAAAATAGCTTTTTTTACATTTTTAGACTTATTTTTTATTGAACCTTTAATGTTCCAGTGATCAGTTTCCCCTTAAAAGCAGTTGAAGTTTGCTTGTCTTGCTTAAAATGGATGCCTTATTTCTTTGTATTGAAAATTGTTCTAACAGCAGATAACCCTGAAGACAGGTCATTCTCATGACATATTGACCTCATGTTTATGCTAAATGTTGAAATAAAGCCAAAATTCTGTTAACGCATTGAGCATATCCTGTTAGGCATAACATTTAAAGCTGGAGATGATCAATTTCTGAGTATCTAATACCTGCAGAGCTTTGTCTTGTGGATTTTAAACAATACTTCATATGGCACAGGTGTGTTAACTTGAATTGTGTTTCTCTGTTCTGAGCACATTCTCCATGAGAGAGTGTTTGAACATAGAGACTTCTTTCCCTGGAATGACAAACTTCAAAATCCTTTGCTGAGTACAAGAATATAGACTCTAGTTGGCCTAAACATGAGCAGATGTAAGATATCCCCCATGTCTGTCTCTAAATCTCATATTCTGCCTCTACCCGCAGTGAAAAAGAAATAATATTCTTATGAAGTTATCACGTCTTAGTTTTCTCATCTTTTAAGTTACTGCTACATTCAGCAGAAGATAAGTGGTTTAAAAATCTCACAGCTATGTTAAGGTTAATTTTTTCTGGCCAGTAAAGGCATTAGCCAATTACAGATTCTTTATCTGTGAAATGAAAATACACATATTGCATTAGCCTTCTGACAGCATCGTTAAGACGAACCCGTATTTCCAACTAATACTGAAGATTTGTCGTATAGTTGCATAGAAACAATAACAGCATAAAGAATCTCTACTCTGCACAGATGGCTAATGATTTTAATTTTGTCAAAAAGATTTAAATTCACTGGCCAATAGTTTGATTCTATAAGGACAAATAGTCTTTAGTGTGAAATATACCGTTGTTCAGATTCTAGTTAAAAAATAGAACATATATCTCAAACCTTCACCAAGGCAGATAACTGGATTTGTTCCAAATCTAAAACTTACTGTGCTTTTGTGCCTAAAATGATATTCCTTATTCATATGATCAGAGAGCACGTTACATAATATTTGTGTTATGCAAAAAAAAAAAAAAAAAGCAAATAAAACAAAAACAAACCATGCAAGGAAGACCTTAATGGTATTTAAAACCCCTCCCCCACTCCAAGATAGTGTGGGATGGAGGCAAGGCAGGTGGGGGTATGTGCATTTAAAAAAATAAATAAAATAAATATAATATGGTGGGCTTTTCTTTCTGGAATATTCTCTCAGTACGTGACTTTTTGTACTTTTCGTCTTCTCCATCTGCCAGCTGGGGTGATGTGGTGCCTGCGCGAGCTGCGTGTCTTCCACTGGAGGCTGTGCAGCAACACAGTCGTGTGAAGTGAGAGCATGTGATCATCCTAGTTAGGGCAGTTAACAACCGGTTAAGCGACGTTTCCCTCAAATGGCCGTGCTCGTCGCCCCCCGGCAGTCTCTTCCACCCCATCCCGTTCCTCCCTAGCCCCGACCTCCTCCCCAAACCCCTCGCGAACGCCGCAGCCCTGCCACCGTATTGTCCTCGTGAGCACCGAGCCACCGCATCCGCCGAGGCCAGCCGCAATCAGCCGATGGGGGGGAAAGCGACCCGGAGAAGGAGAGAGGCTGCCGCTCTGCAGAGGGGGACCGCGGCCGGAGCCGCCGCGCCCGGGGCGCCCGGCAGGTGCGGAGCCGTCCAGCGCGCACAGAGTTAAGGCGTCCTCGCAGCCATTAGAGGGAAAGTTGCGGCGCGGC
>NW_007728457.1:132383-153798 GCF_000696425.1 Galeopterus variegatus | reverse complement strand
GCGAGCCCGCGCGGGGCGGACGTGGGGCGGGCTCAGGCGGCGGCGAGCAGCCGAGCGGCGGACGCGCTGCCCAGCGTGCGAGCCCGGCTCCGGCTCGAGGCCTCGGAAGCCTCGCGCACCCCGGTGCGCCGTCCCCAGAGCCAGTCCTCGCCGGGCCAGCAGCAGGATGTGCGCGGCGCCGCGCCCCGGGCTCTGAGACAGCCTCTGACACCTTCGCATTCATTGCCTTCCTCGGGGCTTCTCGGCTGTTACTACATCGATGTGACCCCCTCCCTTTGGGGAATGATGGGGATCTTTTTGGCGTCTGTTGGATTTGTTTTCTTTTCTGTTTTATATGTGCAACAAGGGCTTTCTTCTCAAGGTAAGTCTGTGCTCAATGGCAAACACATTTGCTTGAGCTAGAGAGAGAGAATGTGTGTGTGTGTGTGCGTGTGTGTGTGTGTGTGTGTGTTCCCTACGTTCAAAGAATGGACAGGCAGATGTACTGAGATTCCTAGCAAAGTGACAGTGGGTTTAAATTATATGAATACCGTTCTGTCTGGAATTTTTCTTTAAAGTTTATTAAATTGTAGGCAAGCTAGGCTTGGGGAAAAAAATCTAGTTGGTGCCTGACAATGAGGTGTGTTCCTCGATGAGCACAAACACAGAGGTGTGTGTGTGTGTGTGTGTGTGTGTGTGCATACACTTTCCATCTGTGTGCATGCACAGGGCAGCCACTCATGCATACATAAGCATCACAAACAAACACTGAGCAGGATATGGGCGACTTTCCACTGCCGGTCCTCCTTCCCTGGGTGGGCAGACTGGGTTTGGAGTCCCCCTTTTCTGGGTCCATGTGGCTTCGTTTGCATGTGTGTTTATCAAAGGAGAGATTCCTCTGAGGGCCCGTTGAAAAGGCACGACTTGCATTGCAAGCAGCGGCAGCCTGCTCAATCCAGTTGTTCAGGACTTCGCAGGCTGCAGTGGTCGTTTCAGCACCAGGAACAGATCACATCTCTGCTGCCAGAAGACTGCATCACTTCTGCAAGCAGAAATACCACACTCCTCCCTCCAGCTTGAACAGAAAAGTCCTTTTCAGATCGGAACCCCTCTTTAATAGCTCCCATTTCCTTTAAGCATAAATACAGTTCCATTTCACTAGAGATCATGTTGGTATTTCACAAAATTTTGAAAAGAGATTCTGATAGTCTCTCTATAAAAAGTGGGGGAAAGTGTATCCACCCTAAATCCTTCCTGAAGTCCCTCAATCCTCCTCTCCATAAGTGTGCATGGTGGCTGTGCACTTCCACCAGCCAAGACTACTTTTAGGGAACCATCTGCTCTTTGCAAAGTGCCCCTTAGATAAGACAAGAACGATCATGTTGTTAACAAGGTAAGAGCATTCCATGTTCAAGAAATGTCTTTAGGAGGAAGGAAACATTTTATTTTCATGAGTTTCATCCTGGCTCCATGAATACTGTAAACTAGCAGTGTCGAGACTGGTAATGAAAAGGCTTGGGGGGGGGGGTAAAACTCTGTAGTGACTTCAAATAATCATTAATCTAAACTGATGTGTGATTGTTACATCCCAAGATGTATGGCAATTTACAATACAATGGCTTGATAGGAATAACTAACGGTTAATTTGGAGAGAAAGAAATATGCACAGCCTAGAATGCGTGCAACTTGTGTCACTGCGGCTGCTAATAACTGTCCTGATTCATCAGGAATATGCATTTTGACAGATAATCATGATCCACTCTTATGTGAAATATCCGGTTAGTCATAGATTGTTTAGAAACTTAAAGGCAAGAGGCTCCCCTCGTATATCAATTTGACAGACTGTCTAAATTGTCCCTCAGCGAATCGCTCAGTAAGTTTTGCAGAATACTGCAATCTGACGAGAGGTATTTTGATCTAACTGTGGGCAGCTTGGCCAAGAGAGAGAGTTATTGGCAGGCTTGTTAACTAACCTTCCCGTTATCTGGACTTGATCAACAACAGAGTGATTTAGGCATGATACCAAAAATAAGACAGGAAAGAGGCGAAGGAAGGGCACTGGGGAACCAGGCAAAGTAGGGGATGTCCTGCAGGGATTTTGTTGTTTTTTTCTTTTAAGTCCAAGAAAAACGTAGCGAGCTTTCAAGGAAGGAGACGCTGGCAAGACTGGTGTAGATATTCCAATAGGAATATCTGTTACTGTTTTGCAGCAAAATTTACCGAGTTTCCGCGGAACGTGACGGCGACCGAGGGGCAGAATGTGGAGATGTCCTGCGCCTTCCAGAGCGGCTCCGCTTCGGTGTACCTGGAAATCCAGTGGTGGTTCCTGCGGGGACCCGAGGACCTGGAGCCCGGGGCCGAGGTGGCTGGCGCGCAGGTAGCAGAGTCCCTGTCGCCCGCAAAGCCCCCTGCGTCTGTCCCACTCACTCATCTGGTCCCCTGGGTGTCCCGCCAGGGCCCCGGGCCCAAGATGGTGCCTGGGCTCCCCAGGGAGCCTCCAGGCTCTTTTGCGGTGAACGACGCCCAGGGACGCCAGTGAGTGAGCAGGACGTGTCCTGGAGGCGCTGAGCTAAAACCTAAGAGGAAGTCTGGGGTCAAGGGTTTCCCGGTTAAAACTGGGAATAGCCTCCTCCCCTGGGTGTGCGTCATTGCTAAGATGCCCAGGACGGCACCGCGGTGTTGATGCATCCCGGGATATTCACATTCGCTGTCCCATTTCCCGGATGGTGGGGCGACGGAGGGGGATCTCGGAGGTCTCCGTCCCCTCCCCCCACGGCCCGTAGAGAGAGAGAGAGAAGTGGGCAGAGGGAGGGAGGGGACAGGAGGTGGGGGCCCAGAGAGAAGAGGTGGCGGGGCCAGCCGGGGAGAGAGGGAGGCAGTGTGTAGAAGAGACCCTGGGCGGGACACACGGCGGCCCAGGCAGAGACGCAGGAGCTCGTCCCCGAAACCTTCCGCCCACCCGCGTCGGTCCTGACCCTGCCGGGGTCCGCGCTCCCACCCCGATGGGACCGCCAGCGACACCCGACCCGCCTCCCGGGAGCGGCCGGGACCAGATCACCCCAACTAAAGCTTTTCAGCGCGACCACGAGGGCTGGGCGCGACTCGAGGGTCCCGGCGAGCGCGAGCGTGTGCCTTCTCGTCCCGCAGGTGGAGCTCTTACCCGACAGAGACCCGGACAACGACGGGACCAAGATCAGCGTGAGTGTCACGGGACGGGCGGCAGGGGGCGCGCGCTGAGTCGGCGGCCTGCGGGGCCAGGCGACGTCGGTCAACACGCGTCAGTTCTTAAAGCTTCTCAAATGACTCCCGGAAAAGGGCAGTTTTGCAAACGCAGGACGAGAGCCAGGTGTCTCTTTTTACCTCATTAGGTGAATAAAAATGGAAGCAAATTGAGAGACCATAAATAAAATTATATATTTTAAACATGTAAATAGTTAAACAATTACCTAGAGAGTCATTTTGCCATCCAAAGAGGTTGCGTGACATTTTTTTCTTCTTGCTCCTTGTAACAGTTACATAACTGTAAGTAGAAAGGGCCGCGATGCTCACAGCTTTTCAAAGTTATAGAAATAATTATCGCTTAATAGAAAGTAAAACACTAACACACAAAATCATCCTAGGGAGAGAAATTAAAGCATCCAATGGCATGTTGAAATTGCAATGAAATAAAACAACTCAGTTTTGAGTGTCATTCATAATGCATGCGATGTATTTCTAAGGTCCATGTTCAAAATCGCATAAATATAAAAACAAAAGCCATTATCAATATAAAACCATTATTAGTGGAGGTTAACCTATTGAAAATATATAGTTGTAATTGTGAGTAAAATAAAGGGGAAAATGAAAGTCTTATTTTTTCTTTTTTTCTAAGGTCCATGTTCAAAATCGCATAAATATAAAAACAAAAGCCATTATCAATATAAAAACATTATTAGTGGAGGTTAACCTATTGAAAATATATAGTTGTAATTGTGAGTAAAATAAAGGGGAAAATGAAAGTCTTATTTTTTCTTTTCTGTACCTCAAAGGAAGCCACATAGAATCATTTACACTAATAGTATTGCTTAACTTGACAAATAGTAAAGAAGTTTTCATTGCTAGTAAGGTAACAGTTATATAATACAAAAGTAGGAAATCTGCTAGGCATAAATATATTGTTATTATCTGTTTTTAGGAATCTAAAAATTTGATGACCTGCATTTTAAAAGGGCCTTTATTTTGAATAAATGAAGTATGAACTGGTATAAGACTGAGGTTACTTTATAACTAAAAGTGTAAAAATGTATTGTACACAATCAAATTCTGTGATCGAAATGCATAATCTCAACGTGGAAAAAAATATCAAACAAAGATAAAATATAAACTAGAAACTCCAGTTTATAACTCATAAGATCACTGACTTTTGAGAATATTTCAATTTCCATTATTGTTATATCACAGAAACTTGTTTTTATACAATATTAGAAAAGCTTTATTGGTAAACTCAATTAACAATGCTTTTCTTAAATATTCTATTTTTCACATACACATATAATTAGATAGATTGCTTGTTGACTGTTTTTCACCCTTCACTCATGCCCACCTCATCTAAAGACCAGTAAAAAAAGCAGCCTCACACACCCTAACCTACGGATGCATCAAGCAGCTATATAACACAGCCTAATGCCAGTAGTTCATAAAGTCTAGCGAGTTGAAAAGAGTTCTAGATACAAGCTGAGACAGAAAGAAGTTTGCTCCCAGTTCATCCACTGTGTGACCTTGAACGTCCTGAATCAACAATTATTAATGAAGAATTCTGTCCAGCTTGTACAAAATACTGAAATGAGTTCCACCCCCTAGAGATGCAGACTTAATGTTTTTGCATTAAACCAAGTGAGAGTATTGTTTAACATTCCCCAGATGATTCTAATGTACAGTCAGCGCTACAAATCACTGACCCAAACCCATTAAGCCTCAGTTTACTCAACTGTAAAATGGGATAATAATAACATGAGGGGTCTTCCAAAAGTTGATGGAAAGATTTGTATTATCTTTTAATTCTACTTTTCCACAAACTTTTTGAAGTAACTTTTGAAAATGGTTTCATATACATTCCAAAATATATGTGAAACCATTAATGTCCATTATTTTATAATATTATTATATTTGTATGTAATTTTGCATATGCATAAATACATATTTATAGTATTGGTTCAAATGTTGAAAACTATTTGTATATGTACCCCTGTATGTAAAAAACAGATGAACACTTCTCAGTTTTTCTTAATTATTTATGGCCATTTGAAAGTGCAATGGCCATTAGAATAAGTAACATTCTGCCTCCTTCACTTCTTTTCTCTATCTTTTGAGATCAACCAAACCTTTAAATCCTGAATGTCTTATGAAATCTATTATTCTGTCAATCATGGATAACATGTGATATATATATATCAAATCTAACTATTCTTATAAAGGTGCTTATAGATATGTATATGTCATATGTTATATATAATGGAGAATTATATATTTATCTAATATTATATATATTAGATATGTGATCTTGCTATTAATCTGGAATAAAAATTATTAGGAGAAATAAGAAAGCCAATTTTAATTTTGAAAATCTGATCAGTGTATAACTGATAGATCTCATGTTCCTGTGGGGGTATATACTCTGAGTCATAAGACATCAGGTGACATTAATCTGCACCCTCGGCCTTGTCACCCCATAACTATAGGCAAGACTGAATCAATAATTTGAGAAGAAAAATATTTAATATCCAAGTCTATTTTAACAGTCTCTTTAGTAGTCATTGCAGTGTGGGCATAAAAGTACATTCTCACTTAAACTGTTATGACCAACAAAATATTTTTGTGATCTCTCAGAGCTGAGGGTTTACAGTGAAGGAGAGAGGCTGTATTAACTACGGAGTTGGCCTGCTTGGTTTGTGTTTTGTTCAACAGGGTTAAACAGGCAGAGGCCAGTCCCATGTTGGGAAAATGATAGACTTGCTACTGGAACCTGGGAGATGGGGGGCATCTGGCACTGGCTGGACTGAATTAATTATCCTCTGAGTCAGTGAATCCACTTATTAGTAGAATAGGATAAATAAGACCTTCAGATCTGACGTTAAGACAATAAAAAGCTTCTTGACTGTGACCATGAGGCCATTAAGACTTCAATTTTCCTACATTAGCAATCTCACCATAAAGAACGGGAACAAAATCACTGATGTGGCACTTTATTTTTTCACCTGGAATTTTTCAGACAGTGAAAGTCCAAGGCAATGACATCTCCCACAAGCTTCAGATTTCCAAAGTGAGGAAAAAGGATGAAGGCTTGTACGAGTGCAGGGTGACAGACGCCAATTATGGCGAGCTGCAAGAGCACAAGGCCCAGGCCTACCTGAAGGTCAACGCCAACAGCCACGCGCGGAGGATGCAGGCCTTGATTAAATTTTCCTGCAAACCATATTTAACTTGACTCATTAAAATTCAGTAACTAGCTTGGCCAAGGCCCATCTGCAGGCTGGGAGGGCTTTTTGCTTCCTGACTGGCTGCATGAGGGTTCACTTGCAACTGCTGGATCCTCTGTAATTGTGGAGACATAAAGCAGACTTTGTCAATGTTCTAAGTTCTTATCTCAAATGACGTCATGGTCCTTGGGATTTCAGGAAGCTACCATGGGAACAGCTTCCTGGAGAGGTGACCAAAGGGTTGAGGGGTTGCTGGAAAGACTCCACTTTGTTGGCCAGAGTAACACACACCCTAAAAGAGAAAGGAAGGGCAAGGGCCCTTTTCCCGAGGCACATGTCTGCCACTGAGAGTCTGACATCATCGTATAACTTCGTATAATGTATGCTATACGAAGTTATTACGCCACCTCCAGCCCGCGGGCGGCCGCCGAAGTCCCCAGACAGAGTCCACACTCAGGTATGGAAACCCGCTTTGAGCCTTTCGTTTAACCACCCACAAGCCCTCCCCCGGAAGATCAGTGGAATAGAGCAGACAGATTCGTGCGTGGGGGCTGGGCAGGTGGAGACCTAGTTCAGCGGGGATTGGGAGGGGTCCTCGGGAGCACGGGCGCTGCCACCCCCCCGGGGACCCAGAGCTGCCTCTGCTGCTGCGATCTTCCTGTGTGCACACACTGTGAGGACAGTATGCCACGCAGCGGTGGTTACATTGCAAATGCATGTCCATTTTCTCTGCAGATTATGTATCGATAATAACCCAATTTAAGAGCTTTCACTTAATCAAAATGCAAAGGAAAGAGACAGGCCATAGCATCTGCGTTGTGAGCGAGCTGTAGCTGTGAGCGGGACTCTTGCAGGGCCCTGGATTTGCAGGGGAGCGCCCGAGGGCTGCGGTGCAGTGGTGGCGGCAGCGGGAGGAGGTGGGGGTGCGCAGTAGGCGGCGCGGGCGTGAGTCCCACCTGTCCACGCGCCCTCCCGAGTGAGAGGCTTAGTCACACGGTCCCCAGCCGGCTGTGCAAGTTAGAGCTGTTCTGCATGGCCTCAATTTACGCAACCGTTCGGCCAGTGGAGACCCACTGAGTCTTAACCTGGATGTGAGAGAAAGCTTCCCGGAGTCAGTAGCGCCCTATACCACCTCGCCTGACTTTCCCAAACGCCTGGCCATGAAGCGAGCACAAAAATACTGAATTTATGCTTCTGCAAGCTTTTCGCTTTAAATTTTATCATTGAATAATTATTGATGCTACTATGGGTAATAGAAAATGATATTGCTAATATTTAAGGTCTCTTCAGCCATTAAATTTTTAAAATCTCATCTCACATATACATATATATATATATCTCCCCTGAAATCATGATAAAATATATACTTGTTTTATATATAAATACATGTGTGTATATATACATCTCTAAACATCATATATATTCCTGTAAGTCCTCACTTGTAAACAATGCTTTTAAAATAACGTATGCCAACATAGGTTTTCTCCTTATGCTTTACGTCCTAGCGCATGTGATTTGTAGATTTGTAGGGTACTTGGCTTAGGGTCCAGTGAGTTTGCACCGCCTCTAAATGTAGATAAGCAATTCTCCCAGCATGCCTCGGTGGTGGCAGTTTATGTCAATCTGATGAATAGATGGCTTAGCCTCTCTGAAGCCCAATTTGTGTTTCTTATTCTCTCTTTATCACCTCTTCTGTTTCCCAAATTAAAGGACAAAACCAACATAGCTAGAATATGTGTGTCTATGGATACACACACACACACACAAACACACACACACACACCTTAGTTACAATTTTGTAACCATCATTTGACAAGGATTTAAAGTCTTTGGAGGTTTGCCCCGTCTTCCTTCACACAATCAAGAGAAGCCAGACACTACATGCAAAGTCACAGAGCAGCCTCAGCAAACAATTTACAACCTGATTAGTGAGAACTCCAAATGAGGACGTGAAATTATTAGCCTACTTAGAATATTCCAAGCTGGATATCATAAATTTGTTCTGTGGAATAAAGTCAAAAGTATTATCTATTCCAAATAAAAGATTCTAAGTATAGACTGAAGTGTTCTATCTCTTTCTAGAATATTTTCTTAACTTTTTGGATTAAATTACGTACTCTAAAAAAATATCTCTGTATTTTATTTTAATACGCCTTTCTTAGCACTGTGATTGGACCTAAATAATAAATTCTAGATATCTTGTAACAATTCTCAAATAAAAATTTCTTTTCATTCTTCATCCCATTACCAGCCTTGCTCTTAGGTACAAAATTGCTTATTCCAGAGTTCAGAGAGAGATGAGAGGAGAAATGCTGACTCATGGCAGCCTATATTTATTAAAAAGCCTTTTTCACAAAAATTATCTGCTTGTAGCAAAGACTAATCTGAAATATTTCAAAATAATTGATTTCTATTTTTTTACAAGAGAGTACTGGAAAACATTTGATGTACTTTTACCAACACTTTCTAATTTCTATTTCACAAGTTAGGGAGGCCCAGCCACCCATTCTACTTACATGTTAGTTTCCTGCTTGCACAATTATTGTATAGGGTGCAGTATCTGCGGTAGATATTTATATATTATATTTACTGTAATACCCACTTCCTGATTTATAATTTTGCTTTACAATTTTTAGATTATATTTAAATAAAGTTTATTTCAATATCCATGTTTCATTCATTCACCTCCTATCCCTTCAGGGAACTCCTATGCCAGGCATAGGGACTGAAAACTGCAAGACACATTTTCTCTCCCTAAGGAATTTATATGTTAGTGTGTGAGAAAACAAAACATTTGTGAATTTCATTTATCTTGCTTTTTCTTTTGTTATCCTATTTATGGTAAGACATGATAAAGGCACAAAAATTAAAATCTTAGTTTTACAGGCCAAGAGCTATTAGCCTTTTATTTTTTATTTGATACAAACAGGCATGCTTCATCTGTGGTATATAACATGCTAATATCAACCTGTGTTACAAATTCCTGGTCTATTTGGCCTTTTATTTTTACCATAATCTATGACTTAGTTGACTAAATTAGTTGACTGAAACATTCCACTCTTAATTTGTACTATCTTTCTGTCAAAGAGTTTCTGTGTCTCTATGAAGGAAAAGTATTAGCTGAAAATAACTTTATAAAAAAATGTTCAAATTGTCACAATTAATTTAACCAGCTTTTCTAAAGCAGAAATTTCCAATGAAAAAGAAGATGGAAAAGATAGTCTATTACCATACCACAAGATAAGTGGAGATTTAACCATTATTTAATACGGCTAGTCTCATTTTTCCAAAAGTCAGTGAGCTGTTCCCCTCCTGCTTAAAACTTTGTTTATCTTCATGAATTCTTTCATAAATTATAAATACATTATAAATTCTTCACGTTTTAGATTATTTTAATACTTCCTTCATTCTATGACCAAAAACTAGAACTAAATACTGAAAAAAGGGTTAGGCGAACACATGCACAGAATTAGGCGAACACATGCACAGAATTTGGCTGTTACGATCCCTCCAGTTTCCCATATCCAACGTTTTGGACCCCTGTCCAGCTTTGAAGTACCCATGACCAGCGCTGTTCATATCAGATACATCACCCTCCCCGTTTTGTTGTTGTTGTTGTTGTTGTTTCTCTATTTACAAAAAGTATAAAAAGGAAGAGAAAATGGCAATACCTGTGATGTACAGGGAAAGCAATGCATGGAATTAGAGGTTGAAGAAACGTTGTCTAGATGCTCTGAGAGGGGGGGCGTCCCAATTCCAGCTGTGGAATCAGGGAGGGCACTCTGGAAGAAGGGACTTGAACAACGGGGAGAGTTTGTACAAGCAGAGATGGAAAAGAAGGACCTTTCAGAGAGGACGGTGGACTCAGATAGAGCTGGACGTGGGAAATGACAGGATCCCTCCCAGGATGGAGAAGCGCTTCAGCTCCCCACCGCACCCCGTCCCTCCATGCACTGAACCTCCCCGCTTGTTGCTTCCTGCCTCGTTCAGTTCCTCCAGAGACGCCTCTCCCAGTGCCGCCTTTGTTGTCTCTGTCACCGTTCTCTTGCACTGATCCCCCTCACAGGCAGGCACATCAAACTGTGGAACAGCTTGCTGCTCCTGCGCCCCGCCACGCCGGCCCGGCCAGGCTACTGCAGGGTGCACGCTGCTGCCGCCGGCCGCCGCCAGGGGCGCTCCTTTCGGCCCCCAGAGGCCTCCCTCCCTGGCCACCGCCCCTGCCAATACTCTCTGCTAGTCACCGGCGTCTCCTGAACTCCAGTGCCCGTCTTCTGTCGTCTCCTTCTAGCACATGTCCCCATCGCTCCTTCTCTCCTGTCTTCTCCGGCTGGTTTCCTAGCATTCTCCCCTCTCATTTGTTGACTTACCTTTTTAAAATTCCTCTCTTAAATGTAGTGGTTTTTCCCCATTGCCAACTCCCTGATCTTCTCATTCATTTCCGGGCTGTTGACTGCTTATTTTCCTTAGAAAACTTTTCCATTCACGTTTCTATTTCTGATTTCTTTCTGGAGATCCAGACTTGGCTTCGTTGTTGTCCCCAGAACACCTCCACATGTGTGTACTACAAGCACTGTGACTGCACCTTGTTGACACTCCACTAACTGAGATGGGGACCCTATTTCCTTCCCCTTGACAGTGGGCTGGTCTGTGGCCACTTGACCAAGAAGTTCTGAAGAAGTGAAGTTTTGCCAGTGCCACACCTCATCTTCAAGGGGACTGGCAGCTTTTGCTGCCACCTCCTGGGAGCCGACCACCATATAACAAGTGCAGCTGCCTGGGGACCACCTTACCAAGTGAAGCCCAAACAGGCACGGGACATGTGAGTTAGGAAAACGCCTTGGATATCCAACCTACGCAGCCCCAGCTGCTACCTCATTGCATCCCAAGAAAGCCCTGTCCAGCTGAGCCCAGACCATACACCAGAGCAAGAGACGATAATCAATTGTCCTTTGAGGACATGGAGTTTCAGGGTGGTTTGCATCACAACAATAGATACACAGATCAGGCACCTAAAACTCAAATATTTAAAACTGATCTATTACCTTAGCTTTCTCACCAGAAAGAAGCATTCTTCCTTTTGTATTCCCAAACTCTTAATATCATCACAACCACGGGTCTTGAGAAAACCTTGAAAACGTCCTCATTTTTTCTGTTTGTTGGTTGCCACACTAAATTAGTCATTCAGTCCCAGTAATCGTCTCCCTAAAACATCCTTGAAAAATCACCTCTTCTGTTCCACCAACACTGATTTCGTCCTCAGCACAGTCTCTCTTCACTTTCCCCATCTATTCTGATAGCTCCTAATAGTTTATCTGCCTTAATACAAGGAACATATCACAACAGGACATGAAACATCCTTGAAAAATCACCTCTTCTGTTCCACCAACACTGATTTCGTCCTCAGCACAGTCTCTCTTCACTTTCCCCATGTATTCTGATAGCTCCTAATAGTTTATCTGCCTTAATACAAGGAACATATCACAACAGGACATGTATTAAATCATTACTATTTCCAAGGTACCACCACTAATTTTTTCAGTCTGATTTCCAGCCCTGTTTTTTCTGAGTTCCTCATCTTCACACTTAATCTCCCTGCTTGGTATTTCCTGCACATTTTTAGGTACTTTTTACCTCTATGACTTTGCAAATGCTGCTTTCTCTCCATGGGTCTTTCCTTTCCCTATTTGCTGAGTCCCTACTCAAATGCAAATTTCTGTATAGAGCTTTCTCCTGTTCTCTTACTCAGAATTGGTTGTTGCCTTATCCAGGTTGTTAAATTTTCTTTGAAGTCCTTATTATTCCTTGTATTTTAGTAATTCCCTCCTTTTAAAAAGGGCTCAAAGTCCCACATTCTTGGAAACCTCAGAATGTCTTAGGCAAAAACCATGATGCTTGATCACCCTAACTAGAACTTCTTGGCTACAAATATGACACTTTGCATTCACACTCCTCTAAGTGCCCAGAACAGGTGTAGCTCATGCTTTTATCTTCTTTTTCATTTAATTATGTTTTCATAACCTGGCTATTATTTTACAAAACTGATCAAGGCTCCAAAACTGGGTTTCTCAAAGTGAGTAGTGCAGATTTATGCCAGACTCACGAGGGAGCTTGTTAAAAATTTTTCTTTCAGGAACCCACCCAGCACCTACTGGATCAGAATCTCTGAGTGTAGAACCAGAGATGGGCATTTTTGTGCTCAGTAAATTACAAGCATTAGCTTTAAAAAGTTTTCCTAGTTGAGAAAAAAATGTTTTCTGTCACTTACTGTGAGATATGTTCATTTATGTGTGTGTGCATGTCTGTGTCGTGCTGCAAAATACTTTTCTAGAGACTGTTCTTTTACTATTATTTTTCCCAGTGTTGGGCTATACTTTGGTGAAACTGTTCTCTTCACTCCTGTCATCAACAGCTGGTATTTGTAAGAAAACTGGCCATGGTTAAGGTTGTAGTTGTGTCTCCACGTGTGGAGTCTGTAGTTGCCCGGCAGGAATGCTGATTCTATGAACTCCAAAGTATGATTCTTGTGTTTTCACCATGACATGAACCTGAGTGTTGAGAGGCAGCTGCTGCTACAGCTGCCAGAAGCCAAGAGCTCACTGAGAGGCCCCTCTGTGGCTGATAAACACGGCAGCTTTCCAAAAGTGGCCACATTCAGCAGGAATGATCTTAAAACAGAATTTCAAAGCTGTTTCCAGGAGGGAGATGAGGAGCTGAGGGCTTTGCAGGGAGATCATTTCCCTGGTTTAATACATGAGTGAATGGTGTGCAGATTTGATGTAGACAGCCAATCATATAATTCAGACCTTGAAGTTGATTTTGTTTAAATAATCCAACTTGGCTGTTTACACAGGTTAAATTAATTTGATCATTGTAATTCTGTCAGTGAAATGACTACTATGTAAATCAAGTGTCTATGAATAAGATGAAAAATAGATTTAAGTCAATGATTCAGATAACATAGGACAAGGAATCTGCTAGAACTGTGTTTGAACCAGAATTATGTAGCTTACGCATCTATACTGATTAAATTTTCCTGCAAACCATATTTAACTTGACTCATTAAAATTCAGTAACTAGCTTGGCCAAGGCCCATCTGCAGGCTGGGAGGGCTTTTTGCTTCCTGACTGGCTGCATGAGGGTTCACTTGCAACTGCTGGATCCTCTGTAATTGTGGAGACATAAAGCAGACTTTGTCAATGTTCTAAGTTCTTATCTCAAATGACGTCATGGTCCTTGGGATTTCAGGAAGCTACCATGGGAACAGCTTCCTGGAGAGGTGACCAAAGGGTTGAGGGGTTGCTGGAAAGACTCCACTTTGTTGGCCAGAGTAACACACACCCTAAAAGAGAAAGGAAGGGCAAGGGCCCTTTTCCCGAGGCACATGTCTGCCACTGAGAGTCTGACATCAGTGCATTCATTGCAGCAAAGGAGCATAAAGGAACAGGGAGAGACCCCTCGGTCCTTCTGCTCAGCCTCTGCCTGTTCCGCAGTTAGAGAGGAAAGCAGGTGGTATCTTGCTCCATCACACATAGCTGTGTGTGTCTGTCTCCTCACTTCTCCAATGAGAGCTACAGTGCAATCCTCACAGAATTTTGAGGATCAAGTGAAATTGTATTTGTACAGGGCTTGGCACTTAATGAACACTCAATAAATGGTAACTAGTTGCTGTATCACTATGACGATTACTGCATGTGCTTTTATATTATTATTACTATTATTAGCAGCAGCAGTAATGAAGTGATAGGAGCAAATGGTCTACACCACCTGGTTCCAGAGCAAATGTTTTCCTCGCTGGGTGTGTGGAGGTTCGGACTCAGGGAAAGAAGACTGGGTCTTCAGCTTATGTCTCGCTATTTATAATTTCAGGGCATTGTTTTTTATTTTCTCCTGTCACATTGCCATTAATTGATGATAAATTTTCCTCTGTATACCCATAACATATTAGCCACAAGCTGTCTTGCCCAAGGTTGTAACTAGATCCTTATTGCAAAATTCAGCAAAATTCAAGAGGATTTTTAAGAATTTAGACTGTATGACCTGAATAAACAACATGTATTTGGAAGCCATAATTATACAAACTGGCTGTTCTCTTAATTAAATTCAAGCTTTCAAAAAAGAATTTTTAAAGTCACAAAGTAATTAGAGATACATCTAAAGACATAAACAAGTAAGAATATTTTTAATGCCTTAAATTAAGAGAAATAAAATGGGAGTAGAAGCCAATGATGAAAATGTCACAGTTTGTGATACCAGATAGATGCAGATTTGATTCCTAGATTCACTGTGCACCAGCCTGTCACTCTGAATGAGCTGCTCGCCAAATCTCTTTGAACCTCAGAGTCCTTATTTATAAACTGATATGATAATATTGATCCTCCAGGGTCATTTTCAGCATTTAGAGAGATAATGGATTTTAAACATCATTTTACATCAGAATAAACCTAGCACATGAGTGAGCTCAGCTACTGTTTATTCTCTTCCTCTTTACTTACCAGATATGAAAATACATTATTAAATAACTATGATTTAAAAGGATAATAAAGAAACATAGATATGAATAGAGATTAAAGGAAATAAAAAGAAGATTGGACAGCTCTAAAATTCTATAAAATAGTATAATAGCTGATGAATTAAAAACACAACAATTAGAGGAGGATTTATTTAATTAATAAATGCCAAAAGGAGACATATTATCACAATTTACAATATATATCCAAATGAACTCTGATTAAAGAGCTAAGCAGAAAAGAAAAATCAAGTATAGGAAGATTAGCATAAATTCCAAGGCCTTAGGCTTTAAGGTTTAAAGTTACAAAATAATTTAGAAATGAAAATAACATTTACTATAAATAATTTAAAACATTGGTTTAAGCAAATCGAATTTAAAAACTGAAACAAGAGAAAAGGATATTTTTGTGTCTAATTCTTAGGAAAAGAAGTAAAAATGTCAATATTTATAGATGCTCTGACTATATATCCTACTCCAAATCACATAAAGATAACAGAAGTGATTATGTAATGTAAATAAAGACAAGATAACTGTACAATCTTAAGTCAATCCTCTATACAACAGCAACACCCAAATAGAAAATATTTGGGGCATAATATACAATCTTCAATAGTAGCAACAAGAAAAAGATATAATATATATAGTTTTTTTAAAGAGAATAATAAATAGGCAGTATAAATATGAAGGCCACCAGAACAGTTTATTGAAAGACTTCAATAGTAGCAACAAGAAAAAGATATAATATATATAGTTTTCTTAAAGAGAATAATAAATAGGCAGTATAAATATGAAGGCCACCAGAACAGTTTATTGAAAGAATTTAGGTTTGAATGAAAGAGCAAACATGCCATCTGTGTGGATGGCCAGTCTCAGTATTATAATATGTCGGGTTTTTCAGAAGTCTTATAGATTTCATGCAGTCCCAGTTAAAATCTCTAGTCATTTTTTTTAGTTTGACAGATATAATCTTGGCAAATATTTTTTGAATCATCAAATATCCAGGTGCAGTGAGTCAGGCTCTCTGATGCATTATCACTTGCATGGTAAATTGCTGCTTCCCTTCTGAAGGGAAACTTGGCAGGAGAGACTAGTCACAGGGCTTCAGATTGTGCCGCCTATGTGTCCCTGAAATTATACTTCTGGGAGGAAATTCCAAGGAGGTCAGTAGTGAGTCAGACACAGACCTGTGAACAGTGATGTTTATCACAGAATTTTTCATATAACTGGAAATACACAAATGACCAAATGTAGAGAAGTTACCTAGTGAATGTGCTAAAACATACAGTATTATAAGCAGCTTCTAGAAGCATGTTTTTAAGCAATGCTTAATGACATTAGAAAAGACTCAATTAGGAGCAATATAACATGAAAAAGTATAGGCTACCAAACTTTAAAGTGAAAAAATATAATATACGAAACTTCAAATTAATCTAAGCTATGTGCCTAGAAAAATAACAAGAACAAAATAGATGAAAATATACAGCAGATGTCAAGATAAAATATAATTTTAAAATTTTTATTATTTTGTTTGTATTACAACATTTGTACAATGATAATTTATTACTTTGTTATGAGAAAAATAAAAAACATTATTTAAAATTTTCCAAAGTTAAAAAGAGGCCAGTGACAGGCAGGCAGCTCATGAGACAGAAAATAAATTAGGAAACATATGAAATATATTCAACACATAAACAGAGAGAAGCAAAGTAAAGTAATGGTGTTGTGTGATAACGGAGTTCATGACAAAATTTAAAATATAATGGTACTTCAAAAAGTCTGTGGAAAAACAGGATTAAAAGATAATACTAATCTTTCCATGAACTTTTTTGAAGTACCCTATATACTTCCATGTACATGTGTGTATACATGCACATGTGTGTAATACATGTTCACATGTGTGCACAAATGTGCTGTTATGAAAGTGGCACACTCAAAAATTGCTAGTAGCATTAACATTAGGAACATTATATCTTATATCTTATTTCCCAGGGTTGGGTGGAAAATCTGACCATCAAATTGTTCTTTTTGTTTTTTAAACAAATGAGTATGATCTTGATGAACTCATATCAATGAAATACATCAAGCACATATAAAAATCCATAAATAAGATACCTTGCCCTCATCCGTCCTCTAACAGGTGTGACCCACACAGCCCCCAGTTCAAAGGGAGACAGAAGTGTAGAGCAATGTGTCCTCCTGGGAGCAAGAGGGAAATCGATGCACAGGAAGATTTATAAATAACAACTGTGCTTTACTTAATACTACTGCTTCAAAAGAGATGCTGAGAGAGCATTTTGTATGAATTCAGAATCTTTTATGTACAAAACAGACCCGATATAGGTGAAACTTGAATTAAAGCAAACTGTAAAAGCTAGGAGTTAAGATTTCTCATTCCATGTAGCTGACAAATATGAAGCTATTGAGAAAATAAAAAATATCAAAGATGAAATTAAATTAAGCAATTCTGTTATATTCACAGACATAAACATTTTAATGAAGATGAGATAATGTCATCGGATACTCTAATTTCAAAATATAAAGCTATCAACCACTTTGCAATGAGGGGTCTATTATGAGATCAGCTTTTTTTTTTTTTTTTTTTTTTTCCTTTTTGAGACCAGCCGCACCGTGCTCAGCCAGTGAGTGCTGTGAGCACACCGGTCATCCCTATATAGGATCCGAACCCCCGGCGGGAGCGCTGCTGCGCACCCAGCGCCACACTCTCCCGAGTGCGCCACAGGCTCGGCCAGAGATCAGCTTTTTTATTGCTTTAATGTCTTATGTTATAGACACATCCTCTGCAGCATCTTCTTCAGCCATTTATAAAATGATTTATTTTTAATTTTTCTGATTAAACAAATTTATATGCTGTGAAAGCAATTTTCACACTTGTAGCTTTGTGAATCGTTAATTTGAAAATGCTACATTTAGGGAGCAAGCAGCAGAATCACAACCACTAAATAGAAAAAAACCTTTAAAATGTAAAAACTCACTTTATAAGGATTTTGAACATACGAACTGTGCCTTGATGCTTTTGATGTTATTGCAGTACCTAGTACTGTACTTAGCAGGTAATTAGAAATAAATTAATGTTTAGGGATTTAAAATATGTTTTGGTTTATGTGCAGTGCAAAACACTTATGAAGATGATGGCACTGATAAGAGTGTACATGAATCTTTATGTAATTTGGTCAGTCTCTGAGAAACCACCCCAGATTGCTTTTGTAGTAATGGTCAGAGAAGGCTGGAAAATAACACCCGGACCATCCCTCATTTGTACTTATGACAACAATAATATTAACTTATTTAAAATGACATTTCATGACAAATTCTGCCTAGGAAGTTGGATGAACAGTTCCTTACAAGAGCTTACCTCTGTCCTATCATTTGCATGCCTTGATAAACAGGATATGAATTTTTAAAATCTTGCTTTAAATATTTCTAATTACTTAATGCTGATAGCTAAGAAGATCCTTTCTGTTATGAAGATAATTTATAAAACATCCTAATTCTGAAAATTTTGAAATAGCTGGATTAATAAAAAGCATAAAACTGTTGGCTCAAACTTGGAAAATATGTGGGTAAAATCAGGACATCTTCCTATGTTAAAACAAGTATATTATCTTGGGCCGGCCCAGTGGCGCACTGCTACAGTGCGCCGCTTGGGAGCACGGCGGCGCTCCCGCCGAAAGTTCGGATCCCACATACGGACTGGCCGCTCACTGGCTGAGCGAGGTGCAGGAGCAACACCGAGGGTTGCGATCCCGTTGCCGGTCCCGGTCCGGTCCAGTACGGGCGCGACACTGAGGGTTGTGATCCATTGCCGGTCACGAAAAAAAGACAAAAAGGAAAAAAAAAACAAGTATATTTTCTGAAGCTATATAGTTGATCTTTTTTTTGTCCTGTTGACATTATTCCTCAAATAATTTCTCCTTCAAAATCAAACATTACTAAACAATAAGAATTAATTTATTAATTAAGGCAGATTACTGTATTTATAAATTATGGTGTATCTTTACTTTTCAATTTATGTAAGAGGATATATGGGAATAGAAACTGCGTATCCACAGCTGTGTGTCTTTCCTTCTCTTTCTTATCCTTCGGTTTTTAAAGTCTGAGTTCCTCAGTTGCCATTTATTTTAAAATATGAGATTTTTTTCCTTCTTTGATGAGGAGTTTTTCTCTGACGGCACTGGAGATGGGGGTCTGTAACAACATGCAAAAAGAATAGGGTGAGACGAGATATTGCTTACTTTACTAGTTGGGGAGCTGTTGCTTAAATATTTAGCAGAACTGACCCCTAATTCCTCGACTCAGGTGGTGTGAAAATCCATGTCCCTGGCCTCTTAGTAGTGCACCGGCATCAGCTTCCTAATTCGGGGCAAGCCCTCCGCGCTGCTCTGGGGTAAATGCTCACTCTGGGTACACAATCCCTCACCAGGAGGCCTTCCCATGTTGATGCCAGTCGTCCTCACAATTTCCTCTATTTCATCCCCCAACCTGCATGTCTTATTTAAACCCTTAGTCAAATTCAGCATCATTCAGTATCAGCAGTGCAACAAAACCACTTCTGGAATTCCTAATATGGAATTTGTGATCATTCAAAGAGTCTGGATTAATATCTACCTTTGCATTACGAATAAAGAGTTCACTAATTAAAAATGAAAGCATACATGCAGGAAGCATACTTACACTCAGTGAGCAAATAGTTTCAAGCATATTAGCAGCATTTATTTATATAACAGTAAATGTAGTGCTAATTATAAATGACTCTTATTTATGCATTAAAACAGCTTCTAAACACATTTGGTATTAAAACTTCATTCTTTGAAAGCATTCTATTTTTTTCTACCAATTTATATTGTTCTCCCTTCTATTTTGTCAAAGCTAATCATATTTCTATATGTTTTTAATAGGCAGAATTAGGAAAATATAGAGTTTTCAGGTATGAAGAATTGCCAGATGAAATTATGATGCCAGTTAATTTGTAGCATCTCAGTTCTAAAGTCAAACAGAAACTAGATGGGGGTCTCAGCAGACCACCTCCTGGCTGAGCAAACTTGAACAAGTTGCATAACCCCTTTCAGTTCCCATCAATAAAATGATTATTGCAAACTCACGAGATCATGGCCAGAGGTAAAGCAGTAATAAGTGTTTAGAAAACATTAGCTGTTTCTGTCCTCAGCATCATTCTGTCTGCACAAGATTAGTTCCTACTTGGATGGGTGAGTTACAATAAAAACGTGGTATTTTAAAATAAACTATGGCCTTAGCAGGAGGGAGCCAGCATTACTTTTATGTGTGCAGTTATGTGCATCCTCGAGTTAACTGCAGAAGGTAGAAGCCCTAAAAGGCTACAGTGAGTGACTGGCTGTAAGCAAGAGAAGAGTCTGGAACATTCTATGTTGTATGGGGTACTGCCCGCACACCTCGTCATTTAGACCTCGTGTTCATGAGCAAGTGCACTTTTTCCTTCTCCTAGAGTAAGAGGCCTTGTAACTAGAATAGAACTGTAAGTTTGCTGACTAAAGAAAAGCAAGAAAGGAAATTTACACAGCTGCTGCGAACATGCCAGGGCACGATAAAATAGGCAACTTATGTATTAGGTCAAAATGAAGCACATTTCTTTTAAAAAATGAATTTCTGGAAGAAATTGGCACTGGATTCGTAAGAATTCTAGTGAAAAGATATTCTTCTCAAAAAATTATAGGATTAAATCATCCTATTATTTGACCTTTCCCCTTAATTAGTGATAAATATGTGCAAACCTGAATAAAAATTGCATTAAGCTAGCTCACATTTTCTCACACAGCTACTTACATTTCTTAAAGCTGGCATCTGTAATAAAAGACAGTGTGTCAAAGGCGCCATCTGTTCTGAGAGCTGTAATGGACACTCGATTCTTTTTAAGCTGGACATCTTCACAGACAAAAATTAATTTCCTGTTGGTACTTTACTAGTGGAGGATTTCCATTTTTAGGTTTGTTCATCTGATGAGCATCACTAATACTTACTTTTAAAAAGCAAAGATTCTGAAGTCAGACTGTGGAGCCACAGGGGAAAGAAATTGTTTTCTTTCTTTTACTTGCTTCTTTTGATTTCATTAGATACTCAAATCAGAAGAAAAAGAAGAGAAAAGCCTGTTAAAACTCATGCCTAGAACTGCAGACAGATACCCTGAATGGTGAATGTGTCCCATATCTAAACCAACTAAAAGTAATATTCACATGGGAAATGAATTGATCAGAAAATATTCAAAGCCAAGAGAAAATTGATATTTGGAGATCTCATAAACTTCGCATGAGATAAATTGTTTAGGTAGCTGTCTCAACTCTCCAGTTAATTACTTGAACTATACACCCTCTTCTTGTGATTTTTCCTGGTAGCCAAGAGCTCTGGTTTTATTCCCTCCCTGTCACTAACTAATAATGACACTTTGAACAATCAACAGAATCTTTCCTCCAATATTTAA
>NW_007728457.1:121781-131565 GCF_000696425.1 Galeopterus variegatus | reverse complement strand
TTTTTTTTTTTTTTTTTTTTTGTCCTTTTTGAGACCAGCCGCACCGTGCTCAGCCAGTGAGTGCTGTGAGCACACCGGTCATCCCTATATAGGATCCGAACCCCCGGCGGGAGCGCTGCTGCGCACCCAGCGCCACACTCTCCCGAGTGCGCCACAGGCTCGGCCAGAGATCAGCTTTTTTATTGCTTTAATGTCTTATGTTATAGACACATCCTCTGCAGCATCTTCTTCAGCCATTTATAAAATGATTTATTTTTAATTTTTCTGATTAAACAAATTTATATGCTGTGAAAGCAATTTTCACACTTGTAGCTTTGTGAATCGTTAATTTGAAAATGCTACATTTAGGGAGCAAGCAGCAGAATCACAACCACTAAATAGAAAAAAACCTTTAAAATGTAAAAACTCACTTTATAAGGATTTTGAACATACGAACTGTGCCTTGATGCTTTTGATGTTATTGCAGTACCTAGTACTGTACTTAGCAGGTAATTAGAAATAAATTAATGTTTAGGGATTTAAAATATGTTTTGGTTTATGTGCAGTGCAAAACACTTATGAAGATGATGGCACTGATAAGAGTGTACATGAATCTTTATGTAATTTGGTCAGTCTCTGAGAAACCACCCCAGATTGCTTTTGTAGTAATGGTCAGAGAAGGCTGGAAAATAACACCCGGACCATCCCTCATTTGTACTTATGACAACAATAATATTAACTTATTTAAAATGACATTTCATGACAAATTCTGCCTAGGAAGTTGGATGAACAGTTCCTTACAAGAGCTTACCTCTGTCCTATCATTTGCATGCCTTGATAAACAGGATATGAATTTTTAAAATCTTGCTTTAAATATTTCTAATTACTTAATGCTGATAGCTAAGAAGATCCTTTCTGTTATGAAGATAATTTATAAAACATCCTAATTCTGAAAATTTTGAAATAGCTGGATTAATAAAAAGCATAAAACTGTTGGCTCAAACTTGGAAAATATGTGGGTAAAATCAGGACATCTTCCTATGTTAAAACAAGTATATTATCTTGGGCCGGCCCAGTGGCGCACTGCTACAGTGCGCCGCTTGGGAGCACGGCGGCGCTCCCGCCGAAAGTTCGGATCCCATATAGAGACCGGTCCGCTTACTGGTTGAACGCAGTGCGGGCGCGACACCGAGGGTTGCGATCCCGTTGCCGGTCATGAAAAAAGACAAAAAAGCAGTGCAACAAAACCACTTCTGGAATTCCTAATATGGAATTTGTGATCATTCAAAGAGTCTGGATTAATATCTACCTTTGCATTACGAATAAAGAGTTCACTAATTAAAAATGAAAGCATACATGCAGGAAGCATACTTACACTCAGTGAGCAAATAGTTTCAAGCATATTAGCAGCATTTATTTATATAACAGTAAATGTAGTGCTAATTATAAATGACTCTTATTTATGCATTAAAACAGCTTCTAAACACATTTGGTATTAAAACTTCATTCTTTGAAAGCATTCTATTTTTTTCTACCAATTTATATTGTTCTCCCTTCTATTTTGTCAAAGCTAATCATATTTCTATATGTTTTTAATAGGCAGAATTAGGAAAATATAGAGTTTTCAGGTATGAAGAATTGCCAGATGAAATTATGATGCCAGTTAATTTGTAGCATCTCAGTTCTAAAGTCAAACAGAAACTAGATGGGGGTCTCAGCAGACCACCTCCTGGCTGAGCAAACTTGAACAAGTTGCATAACCCCTTTCAGTTCCCATCAATAAAATGATTATTGCAAACTCACGAGATCATGGCCAGAGGTAAAGCAGTAATAAGTGTTTAGAAAACATTAGCTGTTTCTGTCCTCAGCATCATTCTGTCTGCACAAGATTAGTTCCTACTTGGATGGGTGAGTTACAATAAAAACGTGGTATTTTAAAATAAACTATGGCCTTAGCANTAATGAGAGTTAAGATAATATCTTTGAAGCTTTTTCTGTACTTCTCCTTGGTCAGGCTATCATCTGTTATACTCTTGAGAAATGGATGCTTGTCCACATCTCGTTGAAGGTGGTACCAACCTAGCTATGGCATGAGGAGTGAAAAGGGTGAGAAATGGAAGCGAAGTTCCTGCACTCCTTAGACTTCTAGCAAGACTTTTCATACCCTTCCACAAAATGGAGAAAACACCTACCCTGTCTTACAAAGACATGGGGAGTTATAGCTGAGAGAGTACTATGGAAATTTCTAAGCATTAAAACAGATGAAAGTCACCATTATTAGATAGAAGTCGAGGTAAATCACGAAATGGCATTCTGAGCCCAAGAGGAATCTCCAGGTCCTATAGGACCACTCTTCATCTCAGCAGGACCCTAGTGCATTTTCCTCATATAATTCAGATCATAGCATCTCTCTTTCTTCTTCTGTTGGGGCAAAATTTTAAAAGTCTCGAGGCTTTGTTTTAGACATTGAGAGTAACTTTTAAAAACGTGGAAATTGTATTCTTTCCTTTTAATAAGCTAATAGTGTCGTCAGTGAGATAAGGTATGAATGCAATGAATTAGAAGCAATGTGGGCCAGGGGAAGGCCATAGAAGAGCATGACCAAAATGCTGCCAAACTCCAGAAGGGAGAGGTCACAAATGGCTGGAGGAAACAGATGCAGTGGACAGCGGGTTATCTGTATGCAATAGTGGCTTAAATATATGATCATATTTAGGGGGACAGCAGGTTATCTTGCTTGACCCAGGCAGAGCGAAAATGAAACCAAACAAAACAAAATAGGCGACCCTATTCCAGCACAATGTCCAGCATACTAACATTTTTTTAAAAATCATGAACACTTCTCAGGCTCATTTTAGAAAACATAGAAGTCCCTTATGTGACACCTCAGAAATGCGTGGCGGCAGGGGACATTAGAACTCAGGGCTCCTGGTGGCGATCCTGGCTCTCATCATCTCACAAGCATAAAATGCTATTTGTTCTATTTGTAAAAATGAGAATAGAGCGTGATGACTTTCCAAAGTTTGCTTTTCACAAAAAGAAAATTTTAAAAAGATATATTTCCGTAGAATAAACTATATTGTGTTTGATAAACAATAATGTTTGTGCAAGTAGTTCAAATCTGAATGAACGTGACTGTGGTGATTATTTGTTAAACTTGCATAGGACAAAATACAGCATTTTTTTTTCCTTTTTGTCTTTTTTACTGACCGGCAACGGGATGGCAACCCTCAGTGTCGCGCCCGTACTGGGGACGGTAATGGGATCGCAACCCTCGGTGCTGTGCCCGCACCGCGCTCAGCCAGTGAGTGAGAACCGGTCTCCACATGGGATCCGAACCCTCAGCGGGAGCGCCGCCGCGCTCTCAAGCGGCGCACTCTCCCCTGCGCCACTGGGCTGGCCCAAAATACAGCATTTTAAATTTTCAAATTTCACTGCCTAACAGGCTTTGGACCCACAAAGATAAAGGAGTATGTATCTCTTCATTTAAGACTTAAATATACAACCAAAAGAAGAGAAAAACAATGCATGCTTTGATGACAATACAGATTTGCTATACAACTTACTATACAGGAAAAAACATCTCTATAATTGTCCTGACAGAAAAAAAAAAATTTTATTTAACTAAAAATAGACTAGTAATTCATCCTAGAGTGGATGAATGAGTACAATCTGAAAAAAAAAAGTACTCTGTCGTAAGGGTATATAGCATATTTATGGCAGTCAGAACTTTAGTAGCCTTAAAATATCCTTTACAGTGTACAATTGGGTTTCTTTCCAGTTATGACACTCATGTGAATTATGCTTTAACTTG
The DNA here is from genome assembly GCF_000696425.1 of Galeopterus variegatus. NCBI lineage: Eukaryota > Metazoa > Chordata > Mammalia > Dermoptera > Cynocephalidae > Galeopterus > Galeopterus variegatus. The sequence continues at coordinate 127,772 of NW_007728457.1, read as the reverse complement.
CACATATTGGACATAATAGGAAATGTTGGATCGAAACGGAGCAGCTGTCCCCTTGATATCTCCCAGGGATGATGTGGTCGGGTGTTCCCTACAGAGGCTAATGAACTAGGAAGGGGCAGTTTAAGTATGTTTGAGCCCATCTGCAATGCCCATGCTGCAGACTTTATTTCACAAAACACATTTTTTAAAGAGTGAATCATTTTACCTAGCTTTATTGCTTTTAGCGTTTTTTAAACTTGTATTCAAGACCAGAGATACTTTGTGTCAAATCAAGTACAATTGGCTATTTTAGGGAGCTATGTATTTATTTCTGGGGGTTCTTTTTCCCATTAAATAAATTCCTGTTAAAGAATCTCTCTTCTAAAGATGACAAGAGCACGTGTTTTGTTTTGGAAAGCTCTGATGTTAGTGGTGCTACACGATCGTGCGTATTTTCCTTACATGGTCTGTGTACTGGAAGCTGCACATGGACTGAGCTATCACGCTGCACTTCTCAGCCTTGTCACCCAGCTTGAGTAAAGGAGCACTCTCCAGAGAACCACCACTAACCTCTGGGTCTTCAGTCATTAAGTTTCTGTGAGGAGAGTTTGCATTCAATATATAGCCCATCTATCAAAAAGGCCTATCCGTGGCAACACTAAAGTAACCTGGCAGGAAAACAGTAACGTGAGTTTACAAAATGACCACTTGAGAAGCCCCAAATATTTATTCTACAGTGACTCTTTGAGACCAGGGGGTTCTGCCACAATTTCTGCCATTGCCAACATAGACCTAAACATGATTTAGCTGAAATATTCAAAAGACTGAATTTCCCCACCCTTACCCCCTTCAAACCCTTTAACCTTTCTCCAGTAAAAAGAGAGAGAAAAAAGAGCTTTGAGTCTTGACACACATTCATTTTCTACTAATAAAGATATTAATACATCATTTGCAGCTAGAAGCTTATTGGATTAATTATATGGGAAAAAAATGCAAGAATACAATTTAATTCTTTCCCTTGGGTAGTCTTAAAGTTCTTTCAAGATTTTCCAATTCTTGACAGGACTAAATGTTCCTCAGATTTCAAGCATAAAAACTTGAGAAAGATCTCACTCTAGAAGTAAATACCCAAACGCACACACCCCAGAGCAAGTGCTCGCGTCCTTGAGAAGCCCCCTCCCGGTTTCTGTTCTATCTCCTGTGCTTTGTGCTCATGCGGTAGGTAGCAAAACAGGGGGCCTGTCTTTAGGGACCAGTATAGGAACAGCTGCATGACTAGAGGGAAAGGATCCTCCAGGAATTCCTTGAGGGAAAGGTATTTGAATATGTGTCCCTCTCAGCGTTCCCAAGCTCGGGATGGCATTGTGTGAAAAACAGACGAGACAAGCAACGCCACCTTCCTGGGACTGAAATGCTTTGTATGTGTTGTTGTTTGCAGTGCATGCCAAGACACACATGGGCACCAGAGCCAAGCTGGCGAGCTAATTAAATATATGTGTGTATGTGTTTAAAACAGCCTAATAAGGAGCATTGGAAATCTTCAAGATGAGCGAATATCTTATAACTTCTTCCGCAGGTGCGAGGATAGCTACAAGCCATGGACTTTCTGTCCTGCTTCTTGTTTGTGGCTTTGTGAAGGGTGCTTTGCTTTAATCTAAAGTGCTGACTTTTTTCCAATATCACTTTCTCTTCTTAAAGCAAAGAGCAAATCGCCTGTAAAATCTACGGAGCGGACAGCAAAGTTGACCCTAAACTCCAAGCACCACTCTGCACCCACTGTACTCTAGTTACCTACACAAGGAGCTCCTGCTTCCAGAAGCATAAACGAAGAGGCTGTCACACGCTTAGTTGATAACATTTTCTTTGGCAAATCACTGATCTTTTATTTCAAGAGAATTAGTGTGAAGTGATAGGACATTTTCTAATAGCAAGATCTATTTTTTTTTTCTTCCTTTTCTTTTGGCAACTAAAACCATCTCACTGACTGCTCAGGGGTTGGCCTGGCTGTCATCAGCATAGTAAATATTTACTATGGCTACCACGGATTTCCTACTAAAGGACCCATTATCTGGAGGAAGCAAACGGAGACCAAAAGGCTATAGAACATAAACTATCATCAGACAATACCCCTGTTTGGGGACAAGGACAAAATTGTCAACATTGCGAGTCAACAGGAGAACGTTATATTGAACAAGGAATAATAAAACAAATATTTTTTTTAAATTTTCCCCTTTTTTCTTGGACTTTTTCCTTTTTTTCTTGATTACAGTTCTTGTTCAGTGGTGACAAGTGCTGATTATGGCCAATCCCTGTCAATCCTGGGAGGTTTATTTTAAATTTTCCCCTTTTTTCTTGGACTTTTTCCTTTTTTTCTTGATTACAGTTCTTGTTCAATGGTGACAAGTGCTGATTATGGCCAATCCCTGTCAATCCTGGGAGGTTTATAGAAATAGATTTTGAGTGCTCTGTATTTCATTGTGTTTTAATTCATTTTGCAATTCCCGTATATGCAAACCTGACAAATTCTGCAAATTGCTTATAGTATGTGTGATATACCTTCCAAGTAGATGTACTATGACCCTCATGCAAGCTGATTTTTATTATTATATATATAAATATATACATATGGATATCTATATGTTGGGGCATCAACCAACTTCTTTTGATAACGCATTTGTTTTTCATTTATAATCCATATATTGTGTGAATTTTGTAATGAATTGTTTCACTTCCACAGGTTTGACACTCTGTTGTCCTCTGCTTCCTTCTGGAAAATGCATATTCAAAGTTGTATCAGTCACTGATAAATGAGTTAATTTTGTTTTGTGTATGCTATGTTGGAATTCGCTATGTTTCTTTATACACGGTGTTTATGAGGCTTGAGGGTCTCCTGACTCTGAAGAATGTATCCTCTCTGGTTTTGACAACATCTCTGTATTATTATCATTATTACTATTGTCAAAGAGGAATGTTGCTTCTAGAAAATTTGCCTTGGAGGTGAACGTGGGGAAGGTGAGGCAGTCACCACAGTTCCCTAAATTCATGAACAAACACCTCTTGCAATGTCTAAAAATGCTGCTTTCTTTAACCTTTATGAATTTTTGTTGCTTTGCCATTCTGTTATTTGCTGCTAATTATATTTTAATAACTCCTAATTAAAAATTAAAATTTGGTTGTTGGCTAAATGCAATACGCAAAAGATGACTGCAAATCCCTGACTAAAGAAGATAATGTGTTCAGTTTTCACTAGTTAAGTAAATTATAATTTTAAATATGCCATTCTTATATTTTTGGCTTTCTGATAATCAGACTATTTAGAACCTGTTTTCTACTCTGGCAAAGAAAGATAGGCAGAACTATTAACGTGTTCCATATATGCTGTGGAATAAATACGGCTTGAGAAAGAAATGACCTAAGTTTTCCTTCCAGAGAGATTCTTCCATTTTATTTCATTACAAACCAGAAGACCACCTGTGTGGGACCATCGGCTCCCAGCCTGAAGCCTGAAGGCAATGAATACCTCTGCTTTTCAAAGGTAAATGCATTGATTTTCTGCAACTCAATTGTAAGCAATGTGCATATTCTCATAATATTCTCAACATTATCTTCTGAAAAATAATGTTCTGTGCTAAATCTTTTACTGCCATTTTTCTTGTTCATTTGGTTTATTTCAGTCTAATGAGAAAAATAAAGGTTTTGATTGCGCTATTTTATTAACCTAGAAATATATTTTCTTTCAAAGGTAATATTTTAAAATGCATTAAAAAATGGTAAGATAAATATCATCTATTAAGTCTATCCGAGCTTTAAAGATTACATACATGAAAGCGTAAGTTAGCATACTTGTTTAAATTCAGTAAAGCTGAGAAAATTCACCCTGTAATGTACTGTTACCCAAAGTTCAAGTCATGAGGTTGATTGATTCTAAAGCAAGACAGACTTGTACCTGCAACAGTGATATTTACCATGATCATAATAAAAGACATATACTAGTTTGGGAAAAACTCTTACTACATTTATTGTGTCAGTGTCCAAAATAATGAAAATTTATTTGTCATCATACTACCAAGAGTCCAACTTGCAGAACACCTTGAGAAAGAACACAGCATATTATCCATGGCACACCATCCAGATTCAGAATGTTCAGAACCTTAAATATTGGAACAGAATATTATATAAATTAAGGAGACCTTCCAGCGGTTTTCACCTTGTATTGTATCCCCTTTGGGACTATATCTTTGTGTGTAACCATGACTATAGAATAAGAAAGACTGAAAAATAAGTTATCTCACTTTCTCAATCTTGAGTCCAAGGCTATGTAATGTCTTTAATTAGAGAGAATTATAAAAGGTTGAAATTGCTTACTTAAAATCAAGTTGAATACTTTTGCTCTTTCTTAAAGATTTACAGATGGCTTACAAATAAAACAATGCAAATGAAAACACTGGAGGACAAAATAAGATAAAAATTACCTAATACAGAAGTTCTTAATATGGGTTAGTAAATAAACTTGGTGCAGTCTATTAACCCACTGAAATATATGTATATTTTTATACTTGTATTTGTTTTGTGGAGATGGTCCTTCACATTGATTGTGAAGGTAATTTAATTACAATTTACTGACCTAAAAGAAGAATGCTTAAATGATTTTGAACACCTAAGAAGACCTGATTATTATAACTTTGAACTGGTTTGCCTTAAAGTTCTTGGAAGCAAAACATGTTTAGGGGAATATATTAGGATACACACACACACACACACACACACACATTTGGCAAAAAACACATTTATTTCTAAGTCCAGAAAAAATATTGTTTGAAATACAGCAGGGAATAATAGATATGGGGTAATATTTGTTGAATTTCTAGAACAAATGCTAATATAATTTTGCAGCAGATACATATAACATTCAAATGGTATGTGGTCCTAATATTAATCCTATACAAATATATATATATATATATTAAATATAACAGTATTAGTTTCTAAAAGAAAAAATAATAGCAGGAGGTAAATATAATCTGTCTGAGATAATACGTGAACTCTGATGATTATATCATGGTATTAAAGGGAATAAAGCTACAAAATATGCGTGCACATCATTTCAAATATTAAGCTCTAATAATTTTATTTTTAGAACTCCTGTGTTAAGGGAGCACGCAGTCATTTAGGAAGTGTTAAGACTTCAGGGTTTCGGGGATGAAATGGAAAAGATCTTTTCCTACATCTAGGGAGAGACAGTGAACATTCAAAAGCAAAAAAATAAGAGAAATTGATAAAATCTAAACAGGAGGGGGGAATGGTATAAAGGGGTGTATCTATGAGATCGGAGGAGGTTGCTCTGAGGAGGTGACATTTACCTGAAAGAAGAGCCTTCCAGAGCGAGGGAACAGCGTGTGTGAAACTGGAGCCATGTCCCTGTGAGTCCTTCGGGAGGAGAACGCGTGGAGGTGCACGCACATGCGCAGAAGCGAGGGGACCGTGGTCAGGGCAGTCGGAATGTTACACGCGACTCGGCCAAGGAGCAAGCAGCACGGAGCCGGCGTTTGGGAAAGTCCAGCGCGAGCTCTCCTGCGACGTGAGGGCGCGGCTCTCCCCGGAGCCTGGCCTCCGACCAGCGGTTTAACTGGTTGGCAAGACCCCTCTGGGAACAACACTTCCTAAATAGTCAGGGTCTACTTTTGTAGACTTTTGTTATGACCTTGCAGGGATGCAGGAGGCATGAGAGGCTCTAACTCAACATATTGGTGCTGATTTACAATTGGCCATTTTGAGGAGCAAAAGGAAAGATGGAAATGTAATGAGGACTGCTTGAATGTGGCACAGAACTAGCTAAAATAATTACAAATATAATCTGATAGAAAGGAAAGGCACTCCTAGACACTGGTGGCAAAATGCTGTAATAAAAACGGTCGGGTGGAGAGGGGAGTCTGCCACGGGTACGCATGAACACGCAAAAATGGTGATCAAAAAATCGGAAAATGAAATCCTAGAGTTCTCCACAATACTAAT
>NW_007728457.1:111260-121574 GCF_000696425.1 Galeopterus variegatus | reverse complement strand
AATGAGGACTGCTTGAATGTGGCACAGAACTAGCTAAAATAATTACAAATATAATCTGATAAGAAAGGAAAGGCACTCCTAGACACTGGTGGCAAAATGCTGTAATAAAAACGGTCGGGTGGAGAGGGGACTCTGCCACGGGTACGCATGAGCACGCAAAAATGGTGATCAAAAAATCGGAAAATGAAATCCTAGAGTTCTCCACAATACTAATACCAGAAGACAGTGGATTAAAGAATGCAGTGTTTTCAGGGGAAAAGACTGTGAAAAAATTATTTTATATTTTTTAAGTTATATTTTCATTGTCAAAGAAATAAACAAAAGCATTTTGGGTTGGCAAGGCCCAGAGAAGAAATAGCGTGTGTGAGCCCTTCTAGAAAGCAAGGCTTGCCTGTATGCCCCAACTGAGATAGGAATCAAGTATGAAGTTAAAAGTAGACATAATAGAAACTTGTCTACCATATGAACTTTGAAATCATGTTAAATCTAAAGAATGGTTGAGTATTTTATTGTGTTTCATTGTATATGGAAAGAAAATTTCACAAAACAATGAGTACCCTTATTCTGTGCATGAAATGCCTTAATATTTTCTCTTTTGTTCTGTTTCTTTTTTGTTCATGATTGTCAGAAAACATTAAATTGATTTTACAACCCGCAATTTGAAAAAAAAAAGTCACAGGTGTATTTTATTCCAAAATATAACACAAATGGTAAACATAATTAAATGAGAATGCATAATCTGAAAAAATAATTTAGTTGAGTTCTAAACTTTTATTAAGTTACCAAAAACCAGGAAGTGAGAGAGGATCCAAAGAAGAAAAGAATGCATCTCCGTCCTCTCCTGAAGTGGCCGTGACTCGTGCTTGGGTTGGGAGAGTGTGGGGGCTCCTCTTCACGTCTGTGGTCTTTGGGTTTTGTTTTAGGTTTGTATCTTTCTTTTTCAGCTTATCATCATCTGAACCCCCTTCCTACTGTGAGGTATCCCCACCCCCTAGTTCCAGCTCATGAGGTCCTCCAGAAGACACTACATCCCCCAGAGCTTTGAGAAATGCATGGAAGAGCAGCTGGCTAGCCTTCAAGCCCACTTCCACAGCCACCGAGACACCCGGCTTGGAGTGGAAAGTGGGGGGCAGTGGTATTGAATCACTGGCCTGACCCACTTTGAATGGCTGGCTGATCATTGAGTCTCTAGGAAGGAAATAGAAGGACAACCTTCTTAAAGTCATGCACCATTTATGTAACCTAATAAGAAAAATCCTTTGTTTCTTGAAAGTGGAGTTTTGAACCACCACATTAAAGCCCCTCATCCTAACCCACCACTGGTTAGTTCCTGGATATACGACACCTTCACTGAGTAGACCACTTGTTCCAACAATAGTATTTCATATGCATACTGGGAATATACTCACACCTTGTTGTGTTATCAGACAATGGCTCAGAACTAATACTATATCCTGGGGTCCCTGGCATTCCCTAGTCCAAATCTAAGGGGGCAGGTGTTGATACAACATTTATGAGAGTCCATTGCAGGCCCAATGAGACCACAACACCCACCTGTAATTATTTCCCCAGGTCCTGCAAACACAGTTGAAATGTCTGCCTTTAGAGATGGATGAAATTCTACACTGGTTCTCTGTCCTATAAGGTAGTGGCTATAAGCCTATGAAGGGCCCTGGAGCTTCTCCTCTATACCAAAATAGTCAATAAAAAACAATGCTTATCCTTGGAGGACAGGCAGAAATGGTGATACTGTCACAGACACTGGTGAGGCACTGACCTGCTTGTTCCATAGTACAGAAGGCAGCCAGTCTGGAGTCTGGACAGCTGCAAGCTTAATTATGTGCCGAGGGTAATCACAGCTGCTGCTCAGGTGTGGCTTACTCACTGGAGCAAATCTTCAGAGTTCCTAGCACTGCTATGCAATTAATAATTTGGTAATTGTCTACCTTATTGCAATTAGAATTTTTATAAAGAGGTTTTTTTTTTGGGATTTTTTCCTTTTTTTTTTTTTTTTTTTTCCCCACCTGGCAGTGATGAAAGTGCCCCTTTATCATCTCACCTCAAAACTGCATTGACTCTTCAGGTCTGGGCCACAATTAATTCTGCCTCTCCAGGCCGTAGAATATCCTATTGATAAGATCTGGACTTCAGGGAGAACCAGCACCTTGGAGTGGAAGATAAACTCTATAAAAAACATGGAGCCATAGATGGCTTCAAACATACCTTTAAACATTCAAGGAAGTAAGAATTCCAGTCTTTCGATGACTATTGCAGTGATTAGAAAAATATGGTACAATCTCCAATTCATTTCATGAGGCTAGCATTACCTTGCTAGAAAATCTGACAATGACAGTATGAGAGAAAGGGCAGTTACAGGCTAATGTAACTTGTGGGTATAGGTGCAAAAATCATCTATAGAATAATAACAAAACAAATTCAGCAATGTATAACACATCACATGGAATAAACCCAGTTTATTCCAGGGATGTAAAGTTGGAAAAACCATCAGTGAAATTAGCAGTCTTAGATTGGATTTCCCCAGAAGCAGACACAAGAGAATTTGAGTCTAATTGATTAATTGGGGATGTTCAGGAACCACTAGCAGAGGAGGAGGAAGTAAGACAATGAAAAGAGGACAAAATGTGTTGTCAAACCAGCTACCACTGCAGACAAATGGAGTTTCATCCCACGGGGAAACTCTGCAGAGAGCATAAAACACACACCTTAGGGTAATCTCCACCAAAGGAGAAGCCAGAATATTTAAATACCAACTCCTGTCAGTCGGTTGAAGGTCACTGTCCCTGGGGAAAAATGAAAGTTGGAGGTTAATCCCCGAGCACTTGAAGCCTGCCATGTGCAGGAGCAGAACAGCCTTCTGCAGCTTCCGAGACAGTGCTCAGGAGAAGAGCTGCAGGTGCAGGCAGCAGGACATTTGCTTGGAGGCATACGTGGGCCACAACAGTTACTGCCACAACGACTATTCACAGAATAAAAGAGAAAAGCATGCATATATCTCACTAGAAGGAAGTTCTATATTCATTCATAACTAAAATACTAGGAGAAGACAGGTCCTCTGAGAAAACTAGGAGTACAAAGATCCTTCCTTCCCTAGTAAAGGGTATTTTTTTTTTTCAGGTCCTCTGAGAAAACTAGGAGTACAAAGATCCTTCCTTCCCTAGTAAAGGGTATTTTTTAAAAAAAAATTGTAGCAAACATCATACTTAATTATGACACATTGACTAGTTTCCCTTTATAATCAGAAATGAAGAATGAGACAATGTGGCCATTATCCCACATCTATCTGCCATACAAAAATGTTCTCAGAAGCATTTTAATAATCCATAATTGGAAAGAACCTAAATGATCATTAATAGTAGAATATATAAACAAATGGTGTATTCACAAAAGAGAAAAATGGACAAAAAGGAAAATAAACTAGGGCTGTTTACAGCATTATGGATAAATCTTAAAACCACGATGACTGATTAAAGTCATAAAGGAATATATACAGTAGGATTCTATTTATAAAAAATGCCAGAAAGAACAAAACTGAATCAGTGTCTGAAGCATGCTAGAAAATTCCTTCCAAAAGGGAGGAATGTGTGACACTTTATCCTCTCTACCACTAAGAAAGAGATACCGTCTGGAGTCTGAAAACCAGGAAAAGGAGGTCTTTATCTGGTCCAGTTATGATGGAAGTAGCTCTGCCCATTGACCAGTAACCCTGAAGATGCCATGCAGTTCAAAGTATATTGTTAATCTCATGGTTTTCTTTGGGTGCCACTGAAAATCTTGACAGGAAAATCACCGGGAAGGCCACTAGACTTTTGTAGGAAAGCCATGCCTTCTGCAGCAAGTAACTCATCTACTTTTAAGAAACAGCTTGCCACTGTCCCTTGGTAAAGATTAAATAAAGATGGGACATCAGGCAACCACTCAATCTATTGAAACTCAGTATTATCTATAAATTCAGGTATACCCCAACAGTCCACCATCAAGAACTCATAGAAGCAAGAAAGTATCTAAGACGATTCTGAAAGTAATCTGTAGAAAAGAGTCACACACTGTTTCCCTATTTCTGTCATACTGTCCGTCCTCAGTCAACCTACTCAGTGTGCTGAGTAATAACTTCTCCATAAGGGAAAAAGGTTAAGCCTAAATTATGGATAACTATGCAGCTAGAAAATTCCTTTATTTTAAGATATCTAAAGGCAATATAAAACATGACAAAATATTTAACAGCAGATTATCAACAATCAGAATTGTATGTATACACTTTTGTATGTACATAATGTGTGTGTCAGGCAGCATGTAATAATGAGAGCATTACAAATCACAGGGAGAGAATTCTTCTATAAGCAATCTTGGGATAATTGACTATTTGAAAAAAAAAATCAAGCAAAATAAAATCTGAGAAAAGAGTAAATGACAGCACAAAACTTGTTTTATGCAGGTAAAGATCTAAAATCAAAAGAGAAGATGAACTGAGAATGATAAGTGCTGGAAAGGTTGTGGAGAAAAAGGAACTCTCATACACTGTTGGTGGGGCTGCAAAATGGCGCAGCCTTTATGGAAAATGGAATGGAGTTTCCTCAAACAATTACAGATAGATCTACTATATGACCCAGCGATCCCACTGTTGGGAATATACCCAGAGGAATGGAAATCATCATGCCGAAGGGATACCTGTACTCCCATGTTTATTGCAGCTCTATTTACAATAGCCAAGAGTTGGAACCAGCTTAAATGTCCATCATCAAATGAGTGGATAAGGGAACTGTGGTATATCTACACAATTGAGTACTACTATGCTATAAAAAAAAAAAAGAAAAACTGAAATACTACCTTTTGCAACAACATGGACGGACTTAGAGAAAATTATATTAAGTGAAACAAGTCAGGCACAGAAAGAAAAATGCCACATGTTTTCACTTATTTGTGGGAGCTAAAAATAAATATATAAATAAACACACAAACAAATAAGGGGGCAGGGAAGAAGACAGGGCAATCACAAAAAATTCCTTGAACTTTTGAAGTGAAGTGAACAGATATGTTCTGGCAGGTAGGGGTGGGGGTGGAGAGGAACAGGTAAAGGGGCATGAAAATCAACTACAATGTATATTGAGAAGTAAAATAAAATAAATACATAAATAAAAGAGAAGATGAGGGAAGAAAAAAACTTTTAACACACACAATACTCCAAAATTAATAACCTTACATATTAAAAAATTAATTCACTAAGCAAAGAAAAATACAAAAGTTTTTTAAAAATTGGGCAAATAATCATAATTGTTCAAGAGAAGAAATATAAATATCCAACATACATGAAAATATTCAAACTAAAAATAAAAGAAAGCAATTACAAGAAGACTGTGATGGACTGAATGTTTCTGCTCCTCCCCCCACAAATTCATACATTGAAATCCTACCCCAATGTGATAGTATTTGGAGGTGATTAGGTCATAAGGGTGGAGTCCCACATAAATGGGATTAGTGCCCTTAAAAAGAGACCCAGAGAGTTTTCTCTTCCCTTTCCACCATGTGAGGACACAGCACAAAGACAGCCATCTAAGAAACAGCATGGGAGCCCTCACCAAATCTGCTGGCACATTGATCTTCGGCTTCCCAGTCTCCAGAACTATGAGAAATAAATGTTTGCTGTTTAAGTCACCCAGTCTATGGTATTGTTGTTATAGCAGCATGAACAACTAAGACGAAGACTAATGTTTTGTACACATAAATCAGAATTTGAGAAAAATGGGTGTTCTTAAAAGTTTCACTATCAAACAAGAAAGAAATTGTATAAGTTATATTTTCAACCTGGGAAGGTAAAAGTTACCATTTAAATAAACCAGAAGAAATAATAAAGATAAAGGCAAAAATAAAGAAAAACTTAAAAGAACAGCTATAAGAGAAAGTTGTTTGAACAAGTAATAACAAAATAGGTAAAACTCTGGGTGATAGACTGAAGAAAAAAGTGAAAGGAAACAAAGAAATGTTTAAGACTCATCACAAGAGATGAGACATGAAAAGTTACACAAGAATGTAGGGTACATGTCATGATAATCTACAGCAGACTCAGTAGCATGCAAAGCTCAGAACGACAGGTAGCAATCTCAACTTCCACTTCAATGAAATTATTTTTTTCACCTGGTAGAGGTATGCCTTCCTTTGGAACCAAAGCTACCAGAGCTTGAAGGGGACAGAAAGTAACAGTTCCATGAGTGAGTAAATTATGTGTAATAGTGTGAAGAGCTGCTCCTACCTGAATCCTTGGTTCCTGGACCCACGTATTCAAGTTTTGGGAAAAACAGCACCACATATCTGATGCTGACTCAAATTGTACACCATCCTTTTGGGTGTTGATACCAATTGGGGCATAACTAAGTCTTCACTAGGCCATGCCATTAGTTTTATCAGGCCAGCTGCCCCTGAGTTACAGTGAATTCCATGGCATGTGTCCCCTGGCACAGCCCTGCAGGGCAGTGAGTTCATGGATCAGAGGCAGTGTTGGGATGGTAGTGCTAGCAAAAGCACTATTGGAAGGAGGAAAGTCTGCGTGCAGAATGCCTGTGTGTGCCTCACAGAATGGCAACCACCCCTTCACTGTAGGAAGAATACAGTGTAATCAACCTGACACTGAGCTTCCCGGGACTACTGCCCTGTCGTCTCGGCGCTGGTTTCTGCTCTCGGTTGGTGGGTCACTCCAACACCGAGGCTTGCGATCCCGTTGCCGGTCCCCGGTCCGGTACGGGGGCAACACTGAGCGTTGCGATCCGTTGCCGGACACGGAAAAAAGACAAAAGACAAAAAAAAAAAAAATAAAAAATAAGTTGAATTTCATTGGAGTTAAAAACTGTTCAGTGAAAGAAACTATTAAAAGAATATAAAAACAAGCCACAGACTGGGAGAAAATATATTCAATACATATATCTGATAAAGGAGTTATATCCAAAATATACAAAAAAACTCCTAAAACTTAATAATAAGAAAAGAAATAAACCATTTTAAAAGTGGACAAAGGCTCTGAGCAGTCATTTCATCAAAGATATGCCAATGGCAACTAAGCATATGAAAAGACGCTCAGCATTGTATGTCATTGGGGAATTCCAAATTAAAACAGTGAGATGCTGCTGCACTCCAAAGCACTGACAAACGCTGGTGAGAATGTGGAACAACAGAAACTCTCATTCATTGCTGGTGGGAATACAGATGGTACGACCTCTTTGGAAGACTGTTGGCAGTTTCTTAGAAAACTAACATGCCCTCACCATATGATCCAACAATTGCACTCTTTGGAGCAGTATTTACCCAAAGGAGTTGAAAGCTTGTGTTCACACAAAACCCTGCACAAAGATGTTTATAGCACCTTTATTTATAATTGCCAAAATCTGAAACAACCCAGATGACCTTCAGTAGAGGAGTAGATAAATAAACCCTCGTCCATCCAGAAGATAGAATATTATTCAGTGCTGAAAACAAATGAGCTGCCAAGCCATGAAATGACACAGAAGAAATTTAAATGCATATTACTAAGTGAAAGAAGCCAATCAGAAAAGGCTACTATGATTCTAACTATAGTCACATGCTGTATAACAATATGTCAGTCAACAAGGAACCTCATATGTGATGGTCATCAGAGCAACAGTCTAAACCATATAGCCTAGGTATCGTATAACTTCGTATAATGTATGCTATACGAAGTTATTACGATGAGCTGACATTTCCTTCTGATTTTGATTTGCATTTCTCTGATGATTAGTGATGGTGAGCATTTTTTTTTATATATGGCCATTTGTATGTCTTCTTTTGAGAAATGTCTATTCAACTTGTATTAGTCTGTTTCTGCTGCTTTTAACAAAATACACAGAACCAGGTAATTTGTAAGAAAATGAAATGTATTGCTTACAGTTTCATAGGCTAGGAAGTCCAAATCCAGAGTACACATCTGTTGAGGGTCTTGGTGGTGACGGTAGTGACCGAGAGGTCTCATATGGCAGAAAATGGCAGAGCAGAGAAAGATTACCCTCTCATGTGCTCTTCTTTTAAAGCCCTCAGAACCACACCTCTGACTACCATTATTAATCCATTCACTACAGCATAGTCCTACAATATAATCACCTCTTTGAGGCCCCACCCTGGGGAGTAAACCTCAGTGAGGTTGGTGGTGGGAGGATGGGCATCCGATGTACAGCACAGCTCATTTGGCCATTTTTTAATTGGATCTTTTTATTTTTTACTATTGGGTTATTTGAGTTCTTTGTATATTCTGGATATTAACCCCTTGTCAGATGCATAGTTTGCAAATATTTTCTACCATTCTACAGGTTGTCTCTTCACTCTGTTTATTGTTTCCTTTGCTATGCAGAAGCTTTATAGTTTGAAGTAATTCCATTTGTTTATCTTTGCTGTGCTTTCGAAGTCTTATTCATAAAATTTTTCCCCTGTCCTATGTCCTGAAGCATTTCACCTGTATTTTCTTCCAGAAGTTTCATATTTTCTGGTCTTAAATTTAATTCTTTAATCCATTTTGAGTTGATTGTGGTAGATGGTGAGAGATAAGAGTCTAGTTTCATTCTTCTGCATATGGATATCAAGTTTTCCCAGCACCATTTATTGAAGAGACTGTCCTTTCTCTGAAGTATGTTCTAGGCTCCTTTGCTGAAAATCAGTTGGCTGTAGGTATGTGGACTTATTTTTGGATTCTCTATTCTGTCCCATTGGTCTATGTGTCTGTTTTTGTGCCAATACCATGCTGTTTTGATTATGATAGCTTTGTAGTATATTATGAAGTCAGGGAGTTTATGTCTTCAACTTTGTTCTTTTACTTAGGATTGCTGTGGCTTTTGGGGGCCTTTTGTTGTTCCATATAAATTTTTGAATTGTTTTTCTATTTCTGTGAAGTGTGTCATTAGAAGTTTGATGGGGATTGCATTGAATCTGTAGATCACTTTGGATAGTATGGTCATTTTTACACTATTGATTCTTCTGATCCATAAACATGGGATCCCTTTCCACGTTTGTGTGTGTGTGTGTGTGTNCGTGCAGAATGCCTGTGTGTGCCTCACAGAATGGCAACCACCCCTTCACTGTAGGAAGAATCCAGTATAATCAACCTGACACTGAGCTTCCCGGGACTACTGCCCTGTCGTCTCGGCGCTGGTTTCTGCTCTCGGTTGGTGGGTCACACAGCAGTGGAGGCAGCCCAAACAGCCTGTGTGGGGCAGCCATGTCGTTCAGCCCAAGCACGTGTGTCAATTTAAGATAAGATGAGGAAGGTAAGATAAGCCAAGATTAGAATCAGGCTAAAAAATAGTGATCACCTCTGTGGACAACAAATGGTATTTGATGAAGTACAGCATTCCTTACAAACAAAAAACCTCTTTGTAAGCTTGAATGTGAAGGATTCTTCCTCGATAAGCAAATGAAATTTATCTTAAACTAACAACAAACCACACTGCTAACATTTAAACACTATAAACACTTTCATTCACCTTAGAAACATAACCAGGATCCCTGTTGCTGATGTTTAATATTTATTATATTTTTATTGTGATAAAATATACATATAAGGGTTGTCATTTTAAGCATTGTTAAACATACAAGTGCATAGAATTATTACATTCACAATGATGTGTAACCACTACCTTCATCTATTTCCAAAACGTTTTCATCATCCTAAATGTAACTCTGTACCATTAAACAATGATGAATTATCCACCCCCTCACGTCACCCACCCCCAGTTTCTGGTAACCTCTCATATGCTTGTCTCCAATTTTTTTTCTTTTTAATTAATTTTTTTCTTAATTGACCCATGATAATTGTATATATTTATGGGGTATGATGTCATGGGTAGATTTAGACAGTGTGCACTGATTATATAAGGGTTTTTAGCATATCCATCACCTCAAACATCTGTCACCTCCTTGTGCTGGGAACATTCAACATCCTCTTGACTAACTATATGAAGTTATACAATAATTTGTTGTTGACTGTAGTCTCCCTGTATTAAGCTGGCCATTTAGCTCAGTTGCTCAGTGCACAGTGTTGAAACATCAAGGTCAAGGGTCTCGATCCCCTTACCTGCCAGCTGGGGAAAAAAAAAAAAGGAGAGAAGCTGTAGTGTCCCTATATTGCTGTAGAACACCAGATATTATTCTTCCTATCTCTCTACAATTTTGTATCCACTGTGTACCCTATTCTTCCTATCTCTCTACAATTTTGTATCCACTGTGCACCCTCTCAGTATCCCCTCTACCCCCTTTCCTTACTAGTCTCTAGTAACCACTATTCCATTCTCTACTTCCAAGAGA
>NW_007728457.1:109375-110221 GCF_000696425.1 Galeopterus variegatus | reverse complement strand
TGTGTGTGTGTGTGTGTGTCTTCTTTAATTTCTTTAATCAGTGTTTTATAGTTTTCCTTCTAGAGATCATTTACATTATGGTTAAATTTATTCTTAGGTATTTTGTTGGTGTTTCTGTGATTGTAAATGGGATTTCTTTCTTATTTCTTTCCTGCTAGTTCATTGTTGGTGTATAGAAGTGCTAATGATTTTTGTATGTTGATTTTTTTTATCCTGCAACTTTACTAAATTTGCTTATTGGTTCTAGGAATTTTTTGGTTGAGTCTTTAGGTTTCTCTCTATATAAAATCATGTCATTTGCAAACAAAAAATTTGACATCCTTTTTTCCAATTTGGATGCCCTTTCTTTCTTTCTTTCTTTTGCCTAATTGCCCTGGCTAGGACTTCCAGTACTATGTTAAATGGAAGTGGTGAGAGTGGACATCCTTGGTTTGTTCCACTTCTCAGTTTTTCCCTGTTCAGTATGTTAGCTGTGGGTTTGTCATATATAGCCTTTATTGTATTCAGATACTTTCCTTGTGTACTTAATTTGTTGAGAGTTTTTATCATGAATGGATGCTGAATTGTATCAACTGTTTTTCTGTGTCTATTAAGATTATCATGTGTTTTTTTTTTCTTACATTCTGTTGATATGATATATTACATTTATTGATTTGTATATGTTGAACCATCCCTGCACCCCTGGGATAAATCTCACTTGATTGTAGTGTATAATCTTTTTGATGTGCTGTTGGACTCAGCTTTTTAGTATTTTATTGAGGATTTTTGATCTATGTTCATAAGGGATATCAGCTACTAGTTTTCTTTTTTTGTTGTGTCCTTGCCTGGGTTTGGTTTCAGGGTAAT
>NW_007728457.1:105239-107588 GCF_000696425.1 Galeopterus variegatus | reverse complement strand
CTAGGGAAATTTTCAGCTTTTATTTTATATGTTTTATATATTTTATGTATTTTCAATATATTTTAGTTTGCAATGTCTATGTTTCCACCACATTTATCTTCTCAAATGTATTTGTATAGATTTTATAAAAGATAAAATATTAATATACAAAAACATTTTTCCTGTTACAAAACATGTTAGAAAATACATTTTAAAAAAGTAATTCATAGAAATGCATTCACAATTAGAAGACACACATAAATTAAACAAGAATAACAATATATTTCCAGACCTAAATAAATAATTCTCAAAAAAAAAAAAATACAGAGGCTACAAAAGAAGATTAATCATTGGAAAACCATGCCATATTTACAATGAGTCTTTATAAAGAAAATCTTTCCCAAAGTCATGCATTTCCAAACATATCCTAGATAGGTTTTTTGTTTTGTTTTGTTTTGTTTTAATTTTGTCAAATTATTTAAAGTTACTCTTGGAGGAGAAATTAAGGAAAATAGCCAAAGAAAAATTTTAAAGATAAATGAATGGAGAGTTAACCTCCAGATAATGAAAGTACAATAATTAAAATCATGTGATAATGCTCCAAAAATTGACAGAAAATATATAAAACACAATGAATGTTCATTAAAGTACTTAAGTGTGTTTAAATAATAGTACCTGATAAAGGTGATATGAATGAGAATTGGGAACATGGAATTATTCAATCAATAGTTACAATATGATAAAAAAAAGGCAGTTGAATATCACTGTTCCCTGTGAACCATGAATAAACAATTATATGAAAAAATAAGACAGATGAAAAATTGGTGAAAAAACTTCTAAGCATGAAGCATTGGAAATAAGCAATAATGAAGAAAAGTAATCAATAAACTACATAGACATAAAATTTCTATAAGTAAAAAAAATTTTGGAAGGCCAACAACTTTAAGAGAACAGGAAAAAAAATAAACACACAGATAAGTGGATTATACCCTTAATACTTAAAAGATCATGTATAAAAAAATAAGACACTAACACCCCAGTTGGAAAATTGGCAAAAGACATAGCAGCTATTAGACAAAAGAAAAAATAATATTTGTAATAAGAAGAAGAAAGTGATAAAACAAGTGATTTGGAGGAAGTTGAGATTATAAGAGAGCACTTTTATAAATCTATACAAATACATTTGAGAATTTAAATGTGGTGGAAACATAGACATTACATACTTTTCTATCCACTTAATAGTAAGCATATACTCCTCATGTGATCAAGTATTCAGCATTGTGAAGAAAATGTCTGAAGACAGTCTGAATTTATCTCTGAGTTGGTGACCTGTTTTTTTCCTGGAAGTTTTAGGAAATTCTTAGTCCTTAAAATTAAAAATTGTAAAAATATTTGTCCCTCAGTTGAATTATCTGTATAACCTTTGCCTAAATATCGGCACTTTCTGTCATTTTTGTTGCTGTTAGATATAATGGTAGTTTAGAAACCTTTTGGTAGGAAAAAGTACCTCCATGAACCCACATAACCACATTGCAAAACTGTTAAGCACCTGACAATGAACAATAAATAGATATTTGTTTTCAGTGTAAGACCTAAATGGAAAGCAGAAAACTATAAAACTCCCAGAAAAAAGCATAGGGAATTAGACCTCCTTACTGGCCAGCCACCAAAAAACCCAGCAAACAAAAAAATAAATAAATAAAAATTTAAAAAATAGGAGAAAATCTGGGTGACCTTAGATTTGGCAATAAGTTTTTAGATACAGCACCAAAAGCATACTCCATGAAAGAAAAACTTAATAAGTTGAATTTCGGGCCGGCCCGGTGGCGCACTGGATAGTGCGCCGCTTGGGAAGCGCGGCGGGGNATATTTCTCTTTCTGTGTCTGGCTTATTTCACTTAACATAATTTTCTCCAAGCTCATCCATCTTGCTGTGAATGGCAGAATTTCATTTTTTTTTTATGGCTGAGTAGTACACCAATGTGTATATATACCACATTTTCTTCGTCCAATCATCTGTTGATGGACATTTAGGTTGGTTCCAAATTTTGGCTATCATGAATAGAACCACAATAAAAATGGGAGTGCAGGTATTCCTTTCACGTGTTGTTTTCCATTCATTTGAACGAGTTTGCTGGATCATATGGTAATTCTATCTGTAGTTTTCTGAGAGGCCTTCGTACTGTTTTTCATAGTAGTTGCACTCATACCAACAATGTGTAAGAGTTCCCCTTTCTCCTCATCCTCACCAGCATTTATTTTCTGTCTTTTTGATGATAGCCATTATGACCAGGATGAGATGACATTTCCTTCTGATTTTGATTTGCATTTCTCTGATGATTAGTGATGGTGAGCATTTTTTTTTATATA
>NW_007728457.1:91451-99980 GCF_000696425.1 Galeopterus variegatus | reverse complement strand
TTGAGAATTTAAATGTGGTGGAAACATAGACATTACATACTTTTCTATCCACTTAATAGTAGGCATATACTCCTCATGTGATCAAGTATTCAGCATTGTGAAGAAAATGTCTGAAGACAGTCTGAATATATCTCTGAGTTGGTGACCTGTTTTTTCCTGGGAGCTTTTAGGAATTTTTTTAGTCCTTAAAATTAAAAATTGTAAAGACACTTGTCCCTCAGTTGAATTATCTGTATAACCTTTGCCTAAATATCGGCACTTTCTGTCATTTTTGTTGCTGTTAGATATCATGGTAGTTTAGAAACCTTTTGGTAGGAAAAAGTACCTCCATCAACCCACATAACCATATTGCAAAACTGTTAAGCACCTGACAATAAACAATAAATAGATATTTAATTTCAGTGTAAGACCTAAATGGAAAACAAAAAACTATAAAACTCCTAGAAGAAAGCATAGGGAATTAGACCTCCTTACTGGCCAGCCACCAAAAAACAACCAGCAAACAAAAAAATAAATAAATAAAAATTTAAAAAATAGGAGAAAATCTGGGTGACCTTAGATTTGGCAAAAAGTTTTTAGATACAGCACCAAAAGCATACTCCATGAAAGAAAAACTTAATAAGTTGAATTTCATTGGAGTTAAAAACTGTTCAGTGAAAGAAACTATTAAAAGAATATAAAAACAAGCCACAGACTGGGAGAAAATATATTCAATACATATATCTGATAATGGAGTTATATCCAAAATATACAAAAAAACTCTTAAAACTTAATAATAAGAAAAGAAATAAACCATTTTAAAAGTGGACAAAGGCTCTGAGCAGTCATTTCATCAAAGATATGCCAATGGCAACTAAGCATATGAAAAGACGCTCAGCATTGTATGTCATTGGGGAATTCCAAATTAAAACAGTGAGATGCTGCTGCACTCCAAAGCACTGACAAACGCTGTTGAGAATGTGGAACAACCGAAACTCTCATTCATTGCTGGTGGGAATACAGATGGTACGACCTCTTTGGAAGACTGTTGGCAGTTTCTTAGAAAACTAACATGCCCTCACCATATGATCCAACAATTGCACTCTTTGGAGCAGTATTTACCCAAAGGAGTTGAAAGCTTGTGTTCACACAAAACCCTGCACAAAGATGTTTATAGCACCTTTATTTATAATTGCCAAAATCTGAAACAACCCAGATGACCTTCAGTAGAGGAGTAGATAAATAAACCCTCGTCCATCCAGAAGATAGAATATTATTTAGTGCTGAAAACAAATGAGCTGCCAAGCCATGAAATGACACAGAAGAAATTTAAATGCATATTACTAAGTGAAAGAAGCCAATCAGAAAAGGCTACTGTGATTCTAACTATAATCACATGCTGTATAACAATATGTCAGTCAACAAGGAACCTCATATGTGATGGTCGTCAGAGCAACAGTCTAAACCATATAGCCTAGGTATGTAATAGGCTGTACCACTTAGCCTAGGTGTACCGTAGGTTTGTGTAAGTATGCAGTATAGCACACATTTCTCAGAACTAATCTTCATCATAAAGCTATGCATGACTGTAAATGACATTACGGAAAAGGCAAAACTATGGAGATAACAAAATGATCGGTGGCTACCAAGGACTGGGGGAAGGCAGGAATGAATAAGTGGAGCACAAAGGATTTTACCACGGTGAAACCACTCTGATACTGTCATGGTGGATACATGTCATTAGACGTTTGTCAAAACCCACAGAATGTACACCACCAAGAAGGAACCCCAATGTAAAGTATGGACTTTGGGTGACACTGATGTGTCAATACTGGTTCTTCAATTTTAATACATGTACCACTGTGGTGGGGGAAGTTGATGGTGGGGGAGGCTATGCATTTATGGGGGGCAGGAGGTAATATGGGAATTCTCTGTACTTTCTGCCCGGTTTTGCTGTGAACCTAAAACTGCTCTAAAAAAATAAAGACTATTTTTTAAAATGAGTTATCATGTCACTAAAAGACATGGAGGAAACTTAAATGCAGATTGCTTAGTGAAAGCAGTCAGTCTGAAAAGTCTACATACTGTTTTATTCCCACTATATGACATTCTGGAAAAGCAAAACTATAGAGACAGCGAAAGGATTAGTCCTTGCCAGGGATTCATGAGGAGGAAGGCACAATGAAGGCTGGAGCACAGGGAATTTTGTTACAGTGAAACCGTTCCATATCATACTGTACTGGAAGAACCTGATGTTGTACATTTGCTAAGATCCATAGACCTGTACAAGACAAAGAGTGAGCCCTAATGTAAACTGTGGACTCTAGTTAATAATAATGTATCAATTTTAGTTCATTAATTGTTACAAATGTACACTAGTGCAAGAGGTTAATAACAGGAGAAAACTGAGTGGGAAGAGAGGGTACATCGGCGTTCTCTCTAATATCTGCTTAATTTTCTGTAAATCTAAAACTGTTCTAAAAAATAAAGTCTATTATTTTTTATTTAAAAAGATGATTCAGATATTTTAACGTGTCAACACACTTTACTGTGTTTCAAAAAATATTAAGACACTAACCACTGAGCTTGAAAGATTTTGAGAGGGTGGTAATAATCATTTTGTCACTATTCTGATGTTTTTAATGTCAAACAGCAATGTTACTAAATAGCCATGAGGTCGGAATCATCAAATAAAATTAAGCCAAATGATAATTAAATCTTCCCACATCAAGATGCAAAATATACATTAAATGTAACACTACTAAAAATGTTATGATTATAATGATTACACAAAAAATTATGACAAAAGCAATGAACCCTTAAAGAAAAGCATCATACATATTTTCCACATCATGAGTAGTCAGGAATTTATTTGCTACAAGATTTTATCAGCATGTCAAATACAAAGATTTAAAAATGTGAGTCATTGGTCTGTGGGTTGAAGCCAGTGGTATATTTCATAAGCCCCTATGAAGTATATCTCCGTATCTCTAGTAGCAAGCTAGGCTCTTGCCTAGAATAGAAATGTAGTGTATGCATGTAAATAAAAAGATAAAAGTGAGGGAGGAAAAAAAACCAAAAGCAATAATAGGCAAGGATGGAGATTTATTGATTAAGTTGCATGTGAAAATGCCTAAATGCACTGTCTAATCTTGGGGGAGCTCTGAGTGTTCTAAGTCTTTGTATGCATCACCAGCCTTTTGGCATCCCACAGATTTTGAGGAATCAATAAAGACAGTCAACTCTACTGTGACTCAGAATATCAAATTTCTGAGAATATCAGAAAGGGTTAGATGCCTTGAAACTAAGCATATTTCCCCCTGTACTTCATGCAGCTTTTTCTTAACAAATTGGTTTGGTGCATGTATTTGCTTCAATGACAGCATGGAGGAGACAAATTGGTTTGGTGCATGTATTTGCTGACAAGCCTAAAATGTTTTAATGTGCTAAGACAGGAACGTCTAAAATTTTAAATAAAAGCTTTATTTTATTTTTAAGTTGGCAGCACCAGTGCATGTTCTCATATTCTTCAGCACTAGCACATGTCTGCCTCTTCACTGCAACAACAGCGTGGGGGAATGAACGGCATTGTCACATTGCTTTCTATGTTTCTTGAGATGCACCCTTGCATTTTACTACCTGCGGTTTGAGGGTGTGAGTAAAAATGATTTATGCAAGCTGCTAAAATTATACCTAACTGTAGAGACGTTAACTATGCTTTTAGATGACAGTGATACCTCTTTTTGTTACCTATTAATTTGACGAGGCTTTTTGTTCCTCTTTCATCCCTTTTTCATCTTTTTTCAGGGAGTGAGAGGAGAAACTCATAAATTTGAGAAGAGTCCATGTGTGAGTATCAGGAAATAAATAAAATTGCAAAGATCAGGATAGCTCTTGGCTTTGGACAACCACCACGATAGCCCTGGAGACCAATCTTACAGCACTATAGGAAAGAATTCAATAAAAAAATGTCTGAAATCAAAACACTAATTATATTGACAGCAGAACTCGAAGGGATACCACAACTTCTGTCCACTAAACTCTCAGCAAAATTAGAATCTGAAATGAATACCAACGCATTCCTATTCGTTTTAGGTACTGTTCTGCTCTCCCAACAATATACAGTAGAGAATGTAAATACTGACTAGTTTCATGAACTATTGCCCCAAAGCATTATCCTATATATTCTTCTTAATATCTACATATTTATTGTAAACATCTAATAAATTAATGGATATGCACACAATTATATAATATACAAACCACATCATGTAAACAGTTTAGAATTTCTAAAAGTCACTTAGCTTATTAAATCAAGTTGGAATCCAGTGAGTGCATCCAGTGAATGCACAGTGTAGCTCTGCTTAATGGTTTTTCATGTCTGCCACTTGCCCATAGAGTGTAAATTACACCGGGAGGCAGTCAGAAGTCCCTGGGACCTCAGCCACATCCCATACTGATTTGTCCCGGATGCCCTCTGGTACAACCAAACCCCTATTCATTACACCCCAAGAAACCACAAGTGGTCATTAGTGATAAAACCCCAAAACACATCGCTCAAGCCTCAGGGCTACACAGCTTAGGCTATTTTTCAAGTGTCTCCTCTCAAATAACACCTGTTCTTCCAATTCTTTTTAAGAAGTGGTGGATACTATGGGAGAAGGTTGTAATATCCAAGACAATAAGGTCCACATACTCTTTACCACTAAAAATGTCTTAGGTCTTTGATCAATTAGCTATCCAGATAAGAGTTTGAACAAAGGAAATAAATGCAAATAATCATAATAAAAGTTGCTTTTCCACTTCGTTTTTGGCATTTTTATCCCCTATGTGCCTTGTCACGTTTTCCTCTGTCAGCCCAGTCCAGCCCCTGCCCGCCTTCCGCATTCTCTGCTCATCACATCCATCATCTTGAGCTTCAAATTATCCTTGTGGATTTGTACTCAAGGTGTTACTGTTATTTGGTGTGTTTCACTTTAGGTGTCTCGTTTAAAGCCACAGACTTCAGGGAATTTAAATGACATACCCAAGACAGTGCAGAAGGTAGGAAAAGACAGGGCTCTTAGACACGCTGTGTGCTAAGCTGGTGTCTTTCCTCTATTCCACGCTCCTTTCCACAAAAATGATGCCTTTCACCAGAGAAGTAGCATGCCTGTGATGAGCCACTTAACCTCCCTGATCCCCAATTTCCTCATCTGTCATTAGGAATTATGCGCTCTGCCAGGCTATCTCATGTGGTGCTTGGGAGAAGCAAATACGATAATGTATGTGAAGAAGTTCTGAATAGCCACTTAACCTCCCTGATCCCCAATTTCCTCATCTGTCATTAGGAATTATGCGCTCTGCCCGGCTATCTCATGTGGTGCTTGGGAGAAGCAAATACGATAATGTATGTGAAGAAGTTCTGAAGTGCTAATAAAAAATTTTAAGTGTCATTTTATTATCTTCATGTGGAAGACAACTGCAGAGCAGTGGGATTAAAAACACCAGATTTAACCTCTTCTACCTGTGCTTCCATGGCAAATCATGAAAGCTGTTTGGGCCTAAAATTTTTCCAATTTATAAAACAAAAATGTTCAGCAAAATGATCACAGAGGCCCTGCTAGGGACTGAACCCAGATTTGCATTAAGCTGATGCTGCTTTATGCTTTCCCAATTTCCAATTAAAACAGCCTTTCAGACATCAAAAGAAGTAGCAAACTTCCAAAAGATTAAGAGTGTTTAAGAACTTTTAGAAATATTTTTCCTAAAACTATAATGCCCTAGGGTTTTGAGTAAGGAAACCAATTGTGCCTACGTTAAACTGGTCTCATTAGAAAATTCCAAAATGCTGCATGTGAAAACTGAAGAAAATGCATTCTATTTTGAAAAGCTAACATTGACAGTATACTGCAGAATTTGCAAGGATTTTATACTAATTTCAATATCAGCAAAGCTGGATTAGGATTGTCCTGGGTGGTCTACCACACTCAAAACAAAGCAGCCCTCTGACCCTCATGTTGCAGCTCATAGATTTCAGCAGCCATGACTGTGAGGACAGCAGGCAGTCCCCCGTTGAACGTGGCTGCTCTCATGGTGGTGGTGAAACATACACCCAAATAGAGGACCAGGTCGAGGGAAGACAGGAAGAGATCTGATGTCCACACTATGCTGCCATCTCTTCAGTGTCAGCAAACAAGCCAGATGGTGGTAAAGAATGATCTCACTTCAGTCCAGCAGAACCACACTGGATCAGTCTGTGGATCTTTATTAAGAGGCTTTGCTTATCCAGCAGCAACAGGCTGGAGGAGGGAATTTACAAAGGATCAGGTGCGGTCAGAATGGTAAGAGACCAGTCCACATACCCTGAGAGCAAACAGTAGGTCTTTGATGTGGGTTGAATCGTGTCCCTCAAATTTTCATGTATTTGAAACTTAATCCCCACCGTGACAGTGTTATGAGTGTGGGTCCTGGAAAAGGTGATTAGATAACGAGGACCATGCCTTAGGGAATGGACTAATCCATTGATGGTTTAATGGTGGTCATGGGGCATAGTTCTGATGGCTTTAAAAGGAGAGCACATAAGAAGCTCTCTCTCTCGAGATCTGCCATCCTCCATGTCAGACCCTGCATCACTGTGTAGGGTCACCACCAAGAACAAAGCCCTTACCAGATGTGTTCCCTGGATTTAGGACTTCTCAACCACTGAAACTGTAAGAAACACATTTTATTTATTTATAAATCACCCTGTTTCAGGTATTTTGTTGTAAGCAACAGAAACAGACTAATACAGTCTTTATAGAGTGCTCTCTGTTAGTTCCAGCTTTGCAAAAAGATAAAACTCATGCATAAATAAATTGAAAAACAAATAAACCAAAAAGAGTGGAATTTAATAAGAAGGTTTATGTTTACCACAAAAATCAATCAGATATATGTGTTGCTGGTATTTTTAAAATAAATATAACATATAAAGTCTTAAAGTATTTGTAATCACTTCTAATAATCTACTCTAAGACAAATGACTCCAAACATGGAAAAAATAATCCACATATCAGTTCAATAGTTATATAATCAAAGCACTATCCTGATGTGTAAGAGAACACTTGAGTGTTTGTAACACCATAGAAAATTTTTTGAAAAAATCAAAATATGACATTTACATAAAATATGATGATGATGATAGCTCATATTATTAAGTACACACAATATGTCAGGCACATTTCTAAAATATTTTATATATTAACTTCTCATAAACATATGAAGTAGACATTACTATTTTCCCATTGCTTGAATGAAGAAACGTAGATTCAAAGAGGTTAAGTAACTTGTAAATTACTCGATGTCACAGAGAGAGTGTTTGGCAGAATCAGAATGTAAAACAAGTCACTCTGGTTTCAGATTCCCCACTTATAATGACTGTACTCTATTAACAACAACATATACACACACACATACTTATATATGTACATATAATTGATGCCAGAATAATGTACACTGAAATATTAGTGATTGTCGTATTAAGCTATGAGATTCAAGGATGTTCGTAGTTCTTCCTTATAACTTAGTAATTTTTAATTATAAAAAACACAACCTGCTACTTCTAAAATGTAAAAGTAAAGTCTTTTATCTAAAAAGAAAATGTTAGCATCTGTCTTCACAGACATGGATGACAGGACGAACATGGTATGAAAGGCACCCTCTGCATAACTGCACGGCCAGATCAGATGGATTCCATTCCTGTTAAAGGCTACTACATATGCTGGTTCAGCCATGTGCTCTTACCAAGCTGACTCAACCTCGGCAGTGCATCTTCCTATTCTTTTTATTTAGGGCATCTCTATTCCTTTCGTGGCATTTTTAAATTTTCGAAAATAAATATATATGTATACGTTTTTTAAATATCAGGGAGATAATGGTAAACAATGCTTTTAAACCAGTGGTAAGTAATAATATTCAGATAAGTGGAACAGAGAGTAAAACCTGGAAGGAAGTAAACTCTGCAGGATGCATTCAAGATGATGCAATTAATGTGAGTCTAAACTACCCTTCTCTCAGGCAGTTTTTTTTTTTTCCTTTTTGTCTTTTTTTCGTGACCGGTAATGGGATCGAAACCCTAGGTGTCGCACCCGCAACGCGCTCAACCAGTGAACAGACCGGTCTACTATATGGGATCCGAACCCTCGGCGGGAGCGCCGCTGCGCTCCCAAGCGCCGCACTCTACCGAGTGCGCCACCGGGCCGGCCCTCTCAGGCAGTTTTAACCTAGAACACATGCTATGAATGTTACCAACAGGTCAGGCTCGGCTTGCCCTCTCTCCTTAAATAAATGACCTGGAAGTCCAAAAGTTGATGCAAGGATTGGAAGGTTTATTCAGATTACCGGTACTCAGCTAAATGTCTAACCAAGCAAACAAACAAAGAGAAAAGAGGAGCAGTGGGGTCCAGTTTAGCCTAGTCCTAATCAGTGGGGGGCCAACCTATTAATAGTAATTGATAAAAGCATTTCTTGCAGTTCTCCCCACTGTTTTCAGCATAAAGAAGAAAAGTATCAGCTAGATTTAAATCAGAAAAA
>NW_007728457.1:80091-90850 GCF_000696425.1 Galeopterus variegatus | reverse complement strand
TAAGTGCAGGAAATGTTTTCAAGAAGCTTATCGAAAATGGGCAGAGAAGTAGGAGATGTCTCAAGGGGGACATAGAGTAAAGGGAGTTATTTTTTAATATTTTTTAAAGCATATATGTATGATGATGGAAATGGTCCAAAGGAGAGAAAAAAATGTACTGACAGAAAAGAGAGATGACTTGAGTGTGTACTTGAGTCAGAAAAAGGGAATGGAGCAACTGCATGAAGGGAGGATCTGGCTTTTGGAGCATGGGGAGTTCAGTGGGTAGGTGTAAGGCACAGCAGAACACGCACACACAGATGTAGGCAGATTGGTGTGGGAGCTGTGAAGGTTTTCATTTAATATTATATGTTCTTATAGATATAGGAAGAGTGAGGAGAAAGAAAGGGGTTTGGGAGTCTAAAAGAGATTCTAGGACAGTGGGAAACCAAAAAGATTAGGGAAATGTGGTATTATTGTCACCAAAAACTTTCTTAAGTATACTGATCATGTTGATCACCTCCTCCATTTACATGAATAAAAATCATTTCTATTTATGAAAAATGACTTCTCTTTAATAATTATTATTATCTAACTTGTAGCAAAATTTCCTCCAAGAGATTTTACATTAGCAGAAACACCTCAAGATGAAGAATTAACTTAAATCATTCCCGAATCCAACTAAAGAAAATTTTAAAACAAGAACAGAAAAGCAAGGTGTGTCACATTCTGCTGTCACCTGTGGGAAGATGAGGGCTGAGAAATAATAGTCACTGGAATTGGCAGTATGGAGATGAGAGATGACCTTGCAACTGAGGTTTTTGTAGACTGGTAGGAGCGGAGGAAGTGGGAGAACATAAAATGGAAGAAGTTAAGTGCAGGAAATGTTTTCAAGAAGCTTATCGAAAATGGGCAGAGAAGTAGGAGATGTCTCAAGGGGGACATAGAGTAAAGGGAGTTATTTTTTAATATTTTTTAAAGCATATATGTATGATGATGGAAATGGTCCAAAGGAGAGAAAAAAATGTACTGACAGAAAGGAGAGATGACTTGAGTGTGTACTTGAGTCAGAAAAAGGGAAGGGAGCAACTGCGTGAAGGGAGGATCTGGCTTTTGGAGCATGGGGAGTTCAGTGGGTAGGTGTAAGGCACAGCAGAACACGCACACACAGATGCAGGCAGATTGGTGTGGGAGCTGTGAAGGTTTTCATTTAATATTATAAGTTCTTATAGATATAGGAAGAGTGAGGAGAAAGAAAGGGGTTTGGGAGTCTAAAAGAGATTCTAGGACAGTGGGAAACCAAAAAGATTAGGGAAATGTGGTATTATTGTCACCAAAAACTTTCTTAAGTATACTGATCATGAATTTATTGTAAGACCAGTGAGTATAGTGATATGTTTTTCTCTGGTTTTAGATGCAGATGTAAAGTATATGGGCAATTGGAATTAACTAGGTGTGACATTTTGCCAGGAATAAAGGGAAAGAGTAGCAAGGAATATGCACATGATTTCAGTGAAGGACCAGGGACCCCAAGCTTGTAAAGAAAGGAAGTAGGCGTGAGTGAGGTTTGAAGGACAAAGGCAGGTTGTAGGTTAATTATTGGATGCTCAAGTGGGATGAATGAAGTTGGAGTGTACAGATGGCAAGTTGGGATCAGTGAAGGACCAGGGACCCCAAGCTTGTAAAGAAAGGAAGTAGGCGTGAGTGAGGTTTGAAGGACAAAGGCAGGTTGTACGTTAATTATTGGATGCTCAAGTGGGATGAATGAAGTTGGAGTGTACAGATGGCAAGTTGGGATGATTTAAAGTGGTGGTCAGAGAGTGGAATACTTAAAACTGAGGCTCTGGTTTCATTATTGCTAATGACAACACTGAGGATAAAAACCTGGGTGGCTGAGTCTGATAGTAAGCAAGACCATCACAGGTGGAAAGAGGCACTGGAAACAGTTTCTGTGAGCATTGTGGCATAACTAAAAAGTATGAATTGTTGAGATGTGGCAAAAGGAAGTGACAAAGTCAGAGCTAAAATATCCAAGGGGTGAAGAGCATCAAGAAAGAAGAGTAGTGTATGATATACTCTAAAACCATGAGGTTCAAAGAATCTAGGGTTTTGTGAGGAGGAGCCAGGGACAAAGATCTTAACAGGAATGAGAAACATAAGGGACCTCTATTACTCATTGTTGCATAGCAAATTAATTCAGAATCTAAAACAATCATCATGTATCGTCATTCAACATTTCTGTGAGTCAGGAACCCAGCCAAGTTACACCAGGGATATCTTATCTCTCAGTCTGGGGCTCTATGAAAACAGAAAGCCTGGAGCTGTAACATCTAAAGGTCCATTCACTTTCATTTTCTGACACTGTCTGTTAGGTATGAACCAGCTTCAGTGCCCATATATGCCCTCTGTGTGGACTGGCTGCCTCACAACACGTGGCTGAGTCCTAAGGGAAAGCACCTCAGAAGAAAAGAGAGGAAGGCAGAGTTGTATTGCCTTTTATTACAGAGCCTTAGAAGTCATGCAACAACACCTCTGCTGCATTCCAGGGCTCAAAGCAGTTGCAATGACCCATCTAAGATTAAAGGAAGAGAACATAGACCTCACATCCCAATGAAGTGTCAACATCATATTGTGAGAAGATCACATGGGATGGGACATGTAACCATGTGGTCATCTCTGGAAAATACAGTCTATCACAGACACCTACCTAAACTCCAGGATCAACTGTAGGAGAGATGTGGAAAGAAAACATTTACCTTTTAAGAGGGCTTTGGGGAAAACAGCAAATGCAGTTGCATCAAAAGGTAGAAGAAAAAGGTGAGGATGTGGAGCATTTTTCTGATCATGGAAGAATTTGTAAGGTTGAGGAAGATGAAGGTCTGAATCAAATTGGGAGATGTATGGCCATAAAGAGGTAGGAGTCTGGGTGATGAAAGTTGATGAAGAAGACTTGGGCTCATATTGGTGCAGAGATCAACAGAGATGTAGGACAGAGGGATTAATCCTGGAGGTGATGAGTACTGACAGGGAGACAAGAAGAGGTCTAGTGAAGAGCCATGGGAGGAAAGCCCCAGGCAGCCCTCCCACCATTTGTGCAGAAGGCAAGAGAGCCTCAAAAGAGCACCACAAACACCACTTCTCAGTAGGTGACCCACTACAACCATCACCACAGCTACTGCCTCCACAAAGACAGCTTACATCTGCAGAAGCAACCAGGAGCACCTTGCAGGCAGCCCACTGCACACTCAAATGCATTGACACAAGGAAGGTCACCAGCAGAGCCTGCAAATAGAGGAGGAAGTCTTTCTCCTCAAATCTAACTCCAGAACACTACAAGAAACAACTGCTCTACCAGATGACCAGATATCAACATTCAGTTAATAGAAATATGAATAAACAAGAAAACATGACACCACCAAAGGAATACCGTAATTCGCAAGTACCAGACCCCTTAGAGCAAGAAAACCTTGAAATGACTGAAAAGGAATTCTGAGCAAAGAAAACTCAAAGAGATAAGAAAAAACTCAGTTAGAGAACACAATGAAATGAGAAAAAATATCCAGGATATAAAGGAGGAAATTCACAAAGAGATCAATACCTTAAAAAAGAATGTAGCAGAATTCCTGGATCTGAAGGATTCATTCTATAAAATTAAAAACACACACAAGAACTTAAGCAGCAGGTTAACGAAGCAGAAGAAAGAATTTCAGATGTCAAAGATGTTCTTATTGAAATAACCCAGGCAGACAAAAAAAGGAAAAAAGAATTTTTAAAAATGAAGAAAATCTAAGAGAATAGCAGACAACCTTAAGCACACAAACATCCAAATCATGGGTATTTCAGAAGGGCAGGAGAAATGAAAAGGTATTGAAAGCCTATTCAATGAAAGAATAATGGAACATTTCCCAGGTACAGGGAGAGACACAGACCTTCAGATTCAGGAAGCTCAAAGATCCCCAAATAGATTCAATCCAAAAAGATCCTCTCTGAGACACATTATAATCAAATTGGCAAAGTTCAAAGGCAAAGAGAGAATTCTAAAAGCAGCAAGAGAAAAGCCTCAAGTCAGCTACAAGAGAGCCCCCATCAGACTAACAGCACACTTTTCCACTGAAACTCTATAGTTCAGAAGAAAATGAAATGATATATTCAAGATACTAAAAGAAAAAAATTCCAGCCAAGAATACTATACCCAGCAAGGCCATTCTTCAGAAATGAGGGAGAAATAGTGTATGTCCAAGACAAAAAATAACTGCAGGAGTTCACCCCCACACTACAAACCCTGCAAGAAATTTTCAAAGTAGTTCTGCCTCTGAAACCCAGAATGATAATCACTATTGCAAATACACAAGAAAAAACAAAATGCACTGGTAAAACAAAAATGCAAATGAGAAAGAAAGAAACTGATTTTATCACCGCAAAAAACCAACAAACATTGAAGACAAATAATAAAAGGACAAGAAAGAAACAAAAGATATTGAAAACATACAAATGAAAAGCAATAAAATGCCAGGATTAAGACAATACCTGTCAACAACAACGTTAAATGTAAATGGATTAAACTCCACATTGAAAAGACACAGACTGACTGATTGGATTAAAAAGCTAGACTCAACTATATGCTGTCTTCAAGAGACTCACCTCACTGGCAGAGACACACACAGACTACAAGTGAAAGGACAGAAAAAGATATACCATGCAAATGGAAACCAAAAACAAGCAGAAGTAGTTATTCTAATACCAGATAAAATAGACTTGAAACCAAAAATCATAAAAAGAGAGAAAGGCCACTATATAGTGATAAAAGGATCTATGCAGTAAGAAGACATAACAAACATAAATATATATACACCCAGCACTGGAGTACCCAGATATATAAAACAAACACTATTAAACCTAAAGAAAGAGATAGACCCCAACACAATAATAGTTGAGTACCTGAATACCCTTCTGTCAGCATTGGACAGACCATCTAGGCAACAAATGAATGGAGAAACACAGGATTTAAACTATACCTTAGACCAATTGGACCTGGCAGATATTTACAAAATATTTCACTCAATAACTACAGAATATACTTTCTTCTCATTCTGCACACAGAACATTTTCCATGATAGAGCAAATGCTAGGTCACCAATTAAGCCTCTACAAGTTAAAAAAATCAAAATCATTTCAGGTATCTTTACAAACCACAATGGATTAAAACTAGAAATCAATAACATGCAAAAATCTGGAAACAATACAAACACATGGAAATTAAACAACAGGCTCCTGAATGATCTATGGGTCCAAGAAGAAATTTAATAGGAAATTTTAAAAACTTCTTGAAACTAACAAAAATAAAGACACATTATACAAAACCTGTCCATACTGCAAAAGCAGTACTAAGAGGGAAGTTTATTGCAATCCGCACTTACATCAAAAGAATAGAAACTCTTCAAACAAATGACCTAATGCTACACCTCAAGAACTAAAAAATAACAAGAGCAATCCAATCCTAAAAGTGGTAGATGGAAAGAAATAATTAAGATAAGAGCAGAACTAAATGCAATAGGCACCCAAATATGATACAAAAGATCAAGGAAATAAAAAGTTGGTTTTTTGAGAAGATAAATGAAATAGACAAACCATTATCTAGGTTAAAAAAAAGGAGAAGACCCAAATAAAAAAAATCAGAAATGGAAAAGGAGACATTACAACTGATACCACAGAAATACAAAGAATCATTAGATACTATTATAAAAAATATATGCCAACAAATATGAAAGCCTAGAGGAAATGAATAAATATCTGGACAGATACAAACTACCAAGATTGAACCAACAAGAAATAGAAAACCTGAACAGACCAATAACAAGAAAAGAGATTGAAGAAGTAATCAGCAGGCTCCCAACAATGAAAAGCCCAGGATCAGATGGCTTTACTGCTGAATTCTACCAAACTTCTAAAGACATATTAATTCCAATTCTCTTTAAATTATTTCAAAAAACTGAAACAGAGGCCTCTCTCCCAAACTCATTCTATGAGGTCAACATCATCCTGATACTAAAACCAGACAAAGACAGAATGAATCAAGAAAACTACAGACCAATACTTTGATGAACACAGATGCAAAAATCCTCAATGAAATATTAGGAATCAGAATAGAACACATCAAAAAAATTATACACTATGATCAAGTAGGATTCATCCTAGGGATGCAAGGATGGTTCAGCATATGCAAGTTAATAAATGTGATACACCACATCAACAAAATGAAGCCAAAAAAAACATATTATTATCACAATAGATGCAGAAAAAGCATTTGACAAAATTCAACATCATTTCATGATGAAGACTCTCAGCAAATCAGGTTGCAAGTTAATAAATGTGATACACCACATCAACAAAATGAAGCAAAAAAAAACATATTATTATCACAATAGATACAGAAAAAGCATTTGACAAAATTCAACATCATTTCATGATGAAGACTCTCAGCAAATCAGGTATAGAAGGAAAGTATCTCAACAAAATAAAAAGCCATCTATGACAAGCCCACCACCAGTATAATCCTGAATGAGTAAAAGCTCAAAGCTTTTCCCTTAAGAGCAGGAATCAAGACAAGGATGCCCACTCTCACCACTTCTATTCAACACAGTACTGGAAGTACTAGCCAGAGCAATTAGGCAAGAGAAAGAAATAAAAGGCATCCAGATTGGAAAAGACAAGGTCAACCAGTCCCTCTTTGTGGATGACATGATTTTGTATAGAGAAAAGCCTAAAGACTCTACCAAAAGACTCTTAGAGCCCGTAAACAAGTTCAGTAATGTTGGACGACACAAAATCAACATGCAAAAATTGGTAACATCTTTATATGCCAATAATGAACCAGCAAAAAAAGAAATCAAGAAAGCAAGCCCATTTACAATAGTCACCAAAAAAATAAAATACCTAGGAATCAGTTTAACCAAGGAGGTGAAATATCTCTACAAAAAAACTACAAAACACTACTGATAGAAATTAAAGAGGACATGAAAAGATGGAAAAACATTCCATGCTCTTGGATTGGAAGAATTAACATTGTGGAAATGTCCATACTACCCAAAGTGATCTACAGATTCAATGTAATCCCCATCAAAATACCAATGACATTCTTCACAGAAATAGAAGAAACAATCCTAATATTCATATGGAACAACAAAAGACCCTGAATAACCAAAGCAATCCTGAGCTAAAAAATAAATAAATAAAAATAAAGCTGGAGGCATAACACTACCTACCTTCAAATTATACTACAAAGCTATAGGAACTAAACAACATGGTAGTGGCATAACAACAGACACTCAGACCAATGGAACAGAATAGAGAACCCCAAAATCAACTTACATACTTACAGCCAACTGATCTTTGACAAAGGCAACAAGAACATACATTGGGGAAAAGACTGTCTCTTCAATAGACAGTGCTGAGAAATTGGGCATCCCTATGCAGAAGAATGAAACTAGATCTGTACTTCTTGCTATATACTAAAATCAATTCAAAATGGATTAAAGATTTAAGTATAAGAACCAAAACCATAAAACTAGTAAAAGAAAACAAGCACTCCAGGAAGTAGGCCTGGGCAAAGACTTTATGAACAAGACTCCAAAGCTCAAGCAACAAAAGAAAAAACAAACAAATGGGATTATAGCAAACTAAAAAGCTTCTGCACAGCACAGGAAATGATCAACAGAGTGGAAAAACAATCTACAGAATGGGAGAAAATATTTGCAAACTACACATCTGACAAAGGATTCATATCCAGAAATACAAGGAACCCAAACAACTTCACAGTAAAAAAAATAAATAATCCATTGAAAAAATGGGCAAAGGAGCTAAGTAGACATTTCTCACAGGAAGACATACAAATGGTCAACAGGTAACTGAAAAAATGTTCAACATCACTAATCATGAGGGAAAGCAAATCAAAACCACATTGAAATATCATCTCACCCCAGCTAGACTGGCCATTATTAAGAAAACTGAGAATAATAAATGCTGACAAGGATGCTGGGAAAGGGAAACTCTTCTGCACTATTAGCAGGACTGTAAATTAGCACAGCCATTATGGAAAACATTATGGAGGTTTCTCAAACAACTACAAATAGAACTACCATATGATCCACCAATCCCGCTTCTGTGTATTTACCCAAAGGAATGCAAATCATTATGTCAAAGGGAATCCTGCATTCCCATGCTCATTGCAGCTCTATTTACAATAGCCAAGAGATAGAAGCAACCTAAATGCCCATCAATGGGCTACTGGATAAGGAAAATGTGGTACATATACACAATGGAATACTACTCAGCCATAAAAAAGAATGAAATCCTGCCATTTGCAGTAACACAGATGAGCTTGGAGAAAATCATGTCGAGTAAAATAAGCCAGACACAGAAAAAAGAAATACAAATAATGATAGTCAACACTATACTCCAAAAATATGTACAATCAATTATGCCTCAATAAAAAAATACTTAAAAAAAGAAAAAAAGACCCCGTGGGAGCTCACTGGTGGTTGATCCAAGCCATGCAAAAGCAGGACTGAGTCCTCAAAGGGAGAGTAGTACCAAGAGCACTCAAGCACACCATAACTGAGAAGGATTGATCCCAATACCGCCAGGATAGTCACTATTAGAAAAACCATATAATTCACCCTGTTAACAGAAACCATGAGGAAAAACTATATGTTTACCCTAACAGATGCTGGAAAGGCATTTGACAAAATGACAATAGTATGATGCAGTCATTTATAATATAAATAAAGCTCTTAGCAAACTAGGAATCAAAGTCAATGTTTTGAACCTAATAATGTATTTACCAAAGACCCTCAGCAATTAGCTATTTAATGTTAGAGTAGCTGAAGCATCCTCTTTAAAGTCAGGAACAATTAGAGGACACTGGCTAAACAAAATGTCTGAAATACAATGTGTGAAAACGATTAAGAGATTAACAAATAAAAGAAACAAAATTACTACTCACAGATTACCGATAATGTGATTGATTATAAAGAAAATCTAAGAGAACACAGAAAAGTTATTAGACCTCCATGCTATCCCCGACCCTCTAGGTGCTTCTCATGGCACGCAGCGTCCCCTGACACCCAGCCTGCCTTCACGTCCTAAGAGCCTCCCTGAGTTCTGCCGTAGGTTCCACTTCACTCTTATTTTAAAAATAAGACATGCTCTGTATCAGTATCTTAGACAATATAGAAAAGCATAAGTGAGAAAGAAAAATCATCTGTGATTCCACAAGCAAGAAAAAATGTAGTAAATTTACATTTCTTTAGTATATATCTACATGTACATGATCTGATACATACTTGTTAAATATTATTTTATTCAAATTTATGAGTATTTTCATATTATTATAATATTTTCCAAAACCCTATTTTACTGGCTGCATAGTTCATAATATAATGGCAGTATGATCTATAAAAATGCGCTTCTATTGATGTTTTTCCTAGTGTTTTAAAAGAATAATGAAAGCTGTGACGAATTTCATGATAGTTCTTTGTGGATTTCTGTCGTGGTTACAGGTACACCTAATAGTCAGAGAGACTTGGGTGTTACTCTGAGATGTTCCATTTACTACTTCATAACTTTCCACACATTGATTCATCTCTCAAAGTTTCAGTTTCCTCATCTATAAAATGGGGATGCTCTTCTATAAATGCATCGTTGTGAGGACTGAGCAGGGTAATACATGCAAAGCACTCGGTGCTGTGCCAATCTAAAGCCCATGCTAGACAGACATGAAGATGCTGTACTCACAACAGGAGTAAAAATCAGGTCTTATTGTTGGGTCTTACATATTCTTAAAATCGAACTTACTGGATCAACAATTTGGATTAGTTAAGCTTTTCGATTTCCCTTCTAAAAAGGTCTTATTGATTTACTATCTAACTATAAATTTACGAGAGTGGCGATCCTGTCATATCCCTGCCAGCAGGGCCCATCTGCCATGACCATTTAACAGGCAAAAGACACCACATTGCTTTAACTTTTTTCAACGTTAACAGTGCTGACCTACAGTCAACAATAATGTGTTTCAGAACAAGAATTTGTTAAGAGGGTAGATCTCATGCTAATTGCTCTAGCCACAATAAAAAATAATTTAAACAAAAAAATGTCAGATATTTTTAGTGCATATAATAATTTTATTTCTAGCACTAAATCTGCCCAAATGCTTTGGTTAATCTTTCATGAAAGGTTGACAGTGGAGTTGACTGCTGACAGTAAACTACTAACTTTTCCATGGGAAGCATGAGTGCTTGTGGAAGTGTGTGTGTGGGGGGGGTCATTCCAGGTGGGATGAGCCCCACACACAAGTACATGGTGTGAAGTGAGGGTTCAGAAGTTGGTGACTTGTTGAATGCAACCCCCGGGATGTGTAAGGTAGAATGTCAGGAGACAAAGATGGTCAGACAGACTGAGGGCAAGCTGTTTTTAGGCTATGGTAAGTGTTATAAACTTTGTTTATGGGTAATAGAGAACACTGAAAATTATTTAATCAATCAATTTTCATTTCAGAGAAGGATTGATCCCAATACCGCCAGGATAGTCACTATTAGAAAAACCATATAATTCACCCTGTTAACAGAAACCATGAGGAAAAACTATATGTTTACCCTAACAGATGCTGGAAAGGCATTTGACAAAATGACAATAGTATGATGCAGTCATTTATAATATAAATAAAGCTCTTAGCAAACTAGGAATCAAAGTCAATGTTTTGAACCTAATAATGTATTTACCAAAG
>NW_007728457.1:69889-80078 GCF_000696425.1 Galeopterus variegatus | reverse complement strand
ATAGGGACCAGCAGCAGAAGGGAAAGGGGGCAGGAAGGGGCACTGGTTTCTCAGGCTCCGTCCCTCACTGCTAAAGAGTTGCTGGCAGGAGCCCCAGTCACCGCATCCCACTCTCTCTGTACACACATTTCTCCAGATTGCTTCTGAGGTTCTGGGGAGCCCCCCCTCCCTTCTCTCCTTGCTTATTCAGGCCTATTGGTGGGAAGGGGGCCCCCATTGCTAACTCAGGATATGGCACTCTCCTTTTTGGTTTCCCTACATTCTGCCCACATCTATGTAAATGGCGTCTTGATTAAACTGCTGTGAAATTGCCCACATTGAGTGTAGCACCTGTTTCTGCTGGGATGTGACAGCTCTCGGAAACAGACCCACCACGTGGGACTCTGGGATGCAGTTACTCTCCTCGCCACAGGGAAAGGGGACGTAAGTAACCAACTGCATGTGGAAGATCATCATTATTCAAATGAAAGTGGAACAGAAGGAAGGGCAAGCAGAGGGCATGTTGCTGGGAAGTCATTTGCTGTAGCAACTGGTCACTGTGGTGACAACATGGAGTGAACGATGTGGCATTAGGTGACTTTTCCGATAGCACTAGAGTCATAGTTTTCAGTATTATGCAGTCAGGACAGGGGGAATCCGAGGCCTCAGACCTGGGTTCGGTCTGACTCTGGCCCTGGGAGACGTGTGATGCTGCCACGGCCACTGGCAGGGTGACGCAGTGGAGGTCAGGTAACAGATGCAGCCATGACCCGAGTTCTTTCCACGGTGGGCCTGGCAGGACGGTGGAGCCACGCTCCTCCCCACCAATAACCACACCAAGAGAGTAAACAAAAACCAAATGCCACCTCTCTAAGGAATTTAAGAGGCAAATCCCCCCACTGGATATTGGGAAGTTGCTTGGGCAACTATCGCACCCTGTCCACCTCCCTTCTTGGCAGGCATGACCGCGAGTCAGGGCATGGACTTCCCTCCCCTGGTAATCTGGTGGCCACCATGGCCACGTGCCCAACTGACCAGCCACAGAGCTCAACATGGAGCCCTCGGTGTGACATCATTCACTGGCTACCTTTCAGCGTGGAGGGACTGGTGACTTCTCTTTGCAGGACAGACACTTTGCTGGTAGATGTTAGTCTTTGTCACCTTCACTCCTGCCTTTGCTACTCTTCTCAGATGTACAGAACATCTCACCCTTCATCACAGAGTCCTGCCACATCGTTTCTGTTCAGGGAACTCACTTTACAGTGGAAGATATGTGGTGGTCCAATTCACTGTCCTTACCACCTGCTCTTTGTTCCTAACACTGAAAGCTCAGTTATCATCTGGTCGGGAGACAGCATTCTGCTAAGCTGGGTACTGTCTTACAGGATGCAGGACATCCTTAACCAACAGCTAATATACGGTGCCATCTCGCCTGGTCAATTCAAGAACCAGCGCAAGGAGGTAGACGTGGCCCTGGTTTTACTAATAAAACCCTAGAGAAATGTTTGCTTCCATTCCCCAAAACCTCAGCCTCATTGAATTTAGAGGTCATGTGCCTAAAGGAAGGGTGGTTTCACGAGGGAACACAGTCATGATTCCACAACTT
Organism: Galeopterus variegatus; assembly: GCF_000696425.1. NCBI lineage: Eukaryota > Metazoa > Chordata > Mammalia > Dermoptera > Cynocephalidae > Galeopterus > Galeopterus variegatus. The sequence continues at coordinate 78,493 of NW_007728457.1, read as the reverse complement.
GGAAGCCAAGACTCCTCCGCAGCCATTTTGGACCCCTCATATCACCAAACCAACAGACGGAAAAGCGGGTAACTCTGTTATCAGAAGGGACTAATCCCAGCTGGGATGCTACAACACTCTGAGGGCAAGGATGGCCATGCTAGAGCCAGGAGATCCCTTGTCACTAGAGAACTGTGACCATTCAATAGAGACAGAACCTCTAAGAGCCCATGGCCTGGTGAAAATGTAGGTCATCCTACCTTGCAAAGGACCTACTTAGAGGAGGTGCTAACAGAGCATAAATAAAATATGGAATATTCACATCGCTTATTTCTGCCTTTTCGTGCTCTGCTACCTTGCATATGGACCCTGGTTGAAACTAATGTTTTAGGCTTCAGGTAGGAGAACGTGTGTTTAGACATCTCCCCATCATGATATGCTAGCTGCTGGGATTTTCTGTGTTCTGTGTTGAGGAGATGGATTTCTCCCTGGATGAAGTACAACAGCGGGGGCTGAGGGACCAGGGATGGACTACAGGGATGCTTTCCACTTGCCCCTCCAGATCCACAGATGCTGTGCACCCCAGAAGCTGACCAGTGAGACCTCTGATTTCCAGTTGCATTCAGACAAAAGGAGCACTAACAAGAAATCAGAAGGAAGGAGGTTGGGCATTTATTCTCCTGGATTCCTCCTTGTGGGGTTGTGCAGATAAGCAACTCATTTCTATGGAAGGGGACAGACCCCCAACACTACCCCCCAGCTTGCCACTTCTCCAGATACTAGTCAGTTGATTCCTTCCTTGACCCCCTCAGGCCCAAGGGCACTTCAAGGCACAGCACCACCCTGTACTCTGCGCACAGACTTGTGACAAGACTCTTTATTAAACTCTCCTCGAATTACCCAATTTGAGTGTGCCATCTGTTTTTGCCAGGACCCTGACTGATACAGTTCCTCTTTTAATGAGATTTTTCTTTCTATGTTTTTTTTTTCTTTCTACTCTATATCTAAAATGATACAGGAATTTTTTTTTTTTTTTTTTTGTCTTTTTTTCCGTGTCCGGCAACGGATCGCAACGCTCAGTGTTGCCCCCGTACCAGACCGGGGACCGGCAACGGGATCGCAAGCCTCAGCGTTGCTCCCGCGCCTCGCTCAGCCAGTGAGCGGGAGCCGGTCTGTATGTGGGATCCGAACCCTCGGACGGGAGCGCCGCCGCGCTTCCCAAGCGGCGCACTATCCAGTGCGCCACCGGGCTGGCCCGATACAGGAATTTTTAATTAAAAGAAAAGTTTAGTAAAAGAAAAAGAAAACTCATGTTAATTTTTTTCACATTTTGGGATGATGAAATTCTAAAGAGCTATGATTTTGGATTGCAGTCAGCCAAATTACACTGCAAATAGCTTTGATTTGGAATTGTATGCTCCAGAATCAAAGTTATTCACACGTTTATTTTGCCAAAATCAGAAACCAGGTTTGAGAGTCCCAATCCTCTTATTTATGGGAAATATTTTAACAAACTGAGCATAATTGTAGAAGGAAAGTATAGAAACATTTTTCTTGCCTGTATATATCTAATTTGCAAACCACAAACAATATTTAAGCCATTCATTTGAGCTCATTTGCTCAGTTATTGTGGTTACTTCAATCAGAACTATAGTTCTCTCAGTATGCCACTGCCCAGCTGAAGATGTTAATTCAGCACGCTGTTCTTCCTCACAGAATCAGAATTTCTAAAGAATCTTTAACAAGCTAGCCAAAGAAATTAACACATTTTATTCCTCTTTAGAAATATTCAGAATCCAAATATAGGCAGAAATAAACACATCTCAGATGGGAGTTATTAAACAAGAGTTCCGAATAATATAATATTTAATAATAGCATGACTAAAATTATTTCTATCATTTTTCTGGGTAGCAATATACTTTAATAGTTTATTCTTGTGATTATGTCCATCTAAAAACTATATTTAATCACTGACTATATTTCTTCATGCTCATAATTTCAGGACTGTTTTTCAATTATCTTGATATGATTCTTTTAGACTCAGTCTTTAATAAAGCCCCCAGATTTTAGAAGAAGGTGATGGGTGCTAGGTACTTCCACATCCCAAAGTGAGATATACACTAGGTCAATTCAGAGAAGTTGTGGAGAGAGTTGTCACTATTGGGGCAAAGTTGTGCACTTTAAGCCAGTTAGGAGGGTCACGAGACGACCACCTCAGTGTATTGACCTTAATCCCCTAGAGCAGTGGTTTTAACTTTTGCTGCATATTAGAATCACCAAGGTTCTTTTAAAATATCCATGCCTGGGTTGCACTCCATACCAATTAAATCACAATGGCTGGAAGCAGGAGCTAGATATATGAAGATCTCAGGTGATTTCAAAGTGCAACAAAGTTTGCGAACCACTGCATAAAGGTTTGAGAACCAGATACCACCCATCCTTGGAAAGACCGCAGGTAAAGTGTTTCAGTTGCAGCCGATTAATTGAAGAGAGGAGATTATGGATGGGGGAGTGTGGAAGGGGATTTATAAAGACTTCCTCTGCTTTATAAAAGGCTCTGGACCAAGAAGAGCCTGCCACTCCGGAAATAGCTGGTCCAGGGATCATTTTGTAATGAACCCAGCCCAGCAGAGCCCAGCAGAGGCCATGCTCCATTGGATGCAGAAGCTGCAGGAAGTGGCTACCAGAGGAACTGTGTCAAGAGGAATGCCAAAAATATCCCATGAGTTAGCAATTATGAACCTGACTCTGATACCAGATTGCAACAGCACCAGTGCAGTAAAACTGTCCCTATCCCTTTGCCTCTGCTCCCTCTCCACTCCTGTCCTGGAGAGGCATAGAAAGCAAGGTGCCATGCTACAGAAAAGCTAGCAGACCTGCAGATTGACCCCTCCGGCTCCCACTGCAGGCTTCCCTGTGAAGGAGGCATTAGCCAGAATGTGGAGAAACTTGAACTTGAATTTTATTACCTGAATGTAACCCCAAAACTTAGAGTTTTCTCCAAAATTTTATCTGAGAAGCAGGAAAAAATGATTCTGTAGTTGGGGGTTGAGAATGAAGTTTTCTTCCATTCTGCACACTTTATGGTCAACTTGCTCAATGAAATGGTCACTTTCCTGTAGGTGATGGCCTAACCGCATGGTACAGGAAAGAGTGCAGGAAGGCGTTGTGTCCCCACAATGCCTGCCCTGTCATCAAAGTCCCAGATTCAGGCATCTGCCTCTCTATGCATGCAGTCTACTTGTTCAGGAGGCAGAGCCCTGATCTCTCCACTCAGCTGCCATTGCTAGTTATACGTCCAGAAACTGGAACTCTCAGCACACAACGAAAGGAGTAAGATTGGCAGCAGTTCTTTGTACCCTAATAGATCTAAGCTCCCCAAGAAAATCACTGAAGGCAAGAACAGAAAAGGGAAGCACTTGTGAGAAGTAGGTGGTGTCCATGAGGCCCATCAACCCATGGCCCTAAGGTTCCATCACAGTCCATCAGAGCCCTGTAAAGTGAAGGTCTGCATAACTGTGAATGTGCCTAATGGCAGAAAAAGCATTTAATAAACTTCAACATTTGTTGCTGGAAAGGGGGGAATAAAACAGAGCAAATATAGAAAAAACTGAATTCTTGAACCTGATTATAGACATCTGCAAAAAACTTACAGCAAGCGCCATATTTAATAGTAAACTAATGAAAACATTCCTTTTAAAACAAGACAAAGATGTCTGCAACCACACTTGTATTCGATATTACTTTAGAGATTCTAGAGTTTACTTAAGAGAATAAAAAAATGTATAAAGAAAAAAAGAAACAAAATTATCATTATTTTTAGATTATACAATTGCCTACACAATTGTCTACACAAAAGCAAGTACAGTTAAATTATTGGACTTAGTAAGAGTTTAAAATTGTAAGAGTTATTAATTTTAATTACTTGATACAAAAAAATCAATATTTAATGGGTGAACTTAACCTACCAAGTGGGTGGACTTGCATTACCAGATATCAAGAATTATGACAAAGCTATAGGCATCAACACTGTAAGATTTGGCAGCAGTATACACACATAGACACATGCATACTACATCTTTTGGCACACCAGAAAGCATGTCTTGGCATATAGAAATCACACAATGGCAAAACTGTCTTTCAAGAAAAAGGTGAGCATATTATTCCATTTCTGTTGCTTATAACAAAATACCTGAAACTGGGTGATTTATAAAGAAAAACAAAATTTGTTGCTTATAGTTTCAGAAGCTGGAAAGTCCAAAGTCCATCTGGTGGTGGCAACAGTGACCCAGGGGTCTCACATTGCAAGAGGGTGCAAACAGAGAGAGCAGAGAGAGCAAGAGAACAGCTTCTTCATTCACTCTCTTTTTAAAGCCCTCAGAAGCATGCCCTTGATTGTCATTATTAATCCATTCACTACTGCACAGTCCTACAATACAATCATCTCTTCAAGGCTGCACCTTTCAATTACTGTAAGAGCATTTGTCACCCTCTTAGCAGTCATAGTGGGGGCTAAGTTTCTAATAGATAAAACTTGAGGACACAATTCAAGCTTCAGTGAGTTTTGGGGGTACATAATTCAACCCACTACAGTGTAGTAGAGACATTTTCCAGAAGTACAAAATTGAAAAGGTTTACTACCAATGGTGCTTCATTTTTAAAGTATGTACTTCTGACAGATGGAAAATAACTTGTGAATCAAAGCCTGAATGCCAGGAGAAATGGAGAGAAAGAAAAAAAATATGGATAAGTCAAAACCAGCTTTCATCATATAAAATAATAAAATAATTGCTAACGTATAAGTTTCAAGGTTAAACAAATAGCTTTTAAAGTGAGTAGGAGGTGATCAGACTCAAAGCACTGTAATATTCTTTTATTTGGGGGCGAGGAGGGTAAAGTATTGATTAGCCCTAATCTTTGGAACTCAGCATGGAAGTTAAAATTTCTAGGTAACCCATAAAAGAAGAGGAATAAAATTGTTTAACTTCCAAATTAGTAGAATGTATAAAATAGAATAAAGGAGAGAAATCTTTCCAGAAAAGTCAGAAAATTTAAAAAAATTAAGAAAGTACAAAAATGAGAAAACTGAAAATCATAATATAAAATCTTAGAAATAAATATAAATATAGACATAATCAAAACAAACAGAGAGAACTAAACCCATTAGGTGAAATACAGGGATTTTAACTATATTAAAGTTACATAAAATTCAGCTATATGCCAATTACAAGACCCACTGCTAATACTATACCACTATCAAAGTAGAATTAACCCAAAGAGCATCATTAGGGCTAAGAGAGCCGTCGTGTGTTGATAAAGGATTTAAGTCACCAGGATAATATACAAATTCAAAATGGTCATGTTTAATAACATATCTTGAAAATATGTAAAGCAAAAATAGTCAAATCTATAAGGAGAAATTGACAAAACTATTACCATAATGGAAGTTTTTAACAACCTCTCTTTATAACGTATAGATAAGTAAGACAAAAATCAGAAATGAGAAGGGAGACATTACAACAGATACCACAGAAATACAAAGAATCATTAGAGACTATTACAAACAGCTATACACCAATAAATTTGAAAACCTGAAGTAAATGGATAAATTTCTGGACAAATTCAAACTACTAAGACTGAACGAGAAGAAGTTGGAAACCTGAACAGACCAATAACAAGCAATGAGACTGAAGCAGTAATCAGCAGTCTCTCAACAAAGAAAAGCTCAGGACCAGAACACTTTACTGCTGAATTACACCAAACCTTTAAAGAGGAATTAACACCAATTTTCTTCAAACTATTCCAAAAAATTGAAACAGAGACCACTCTCCCAAACTCATTCCATGAGGCCAGCATCACCTTGATACCAAAACCAGATAACGATACAACAAAAAAAGAAAATTACAGACCAATATCTCTGATGAAGATAGACACAAAAATCCTCAAAAAATAACAGCAATCAGAATACAGAAACACATCAAAAAAATTACATGCCATGATCAAGTGCAATTCATCCCAGGGATACAAGGATGGTTTAACATACCCAAGTCAAAAAATGTAATATACTACATCAACGAAATCAAGGACAAAAACCATATGACTATCTCAATAGATGCAGAAAACACATTTAGCAAAATTCAATATCCCTTCATGATAAAGACTCTCAGCAAATTAGCTATAAAAGGAAAGTATCTCAATACAGTAAGAGCCATATATGACAAAGCAATTGCCAATATCATCATGAATGGGGGAAAGCTGAAAGCTTATCCCTTAAGAACAGGAACAAGACAAGGATGCCCACTCTAACCACTCCTATTTCACATAGTATTGGAAGTACTAGACAGAGCAATCAGGCAAAAGAAAGAAATAAAAGGCATCCAGACTGAAAAAGACAAAGTCAAATTGTCCCTGTTTGCAGATGGCATGATCCTATATAGAGAAAAACCTGAAGACTACCAAAAACTCCTAGAGCTGATAAACAATTTCAGTAATGTTGCAGGATACAAAATCAACATACAAAAATCAGTAGCATTTTTAATACTCCAGTAATGAACTAGCAGAAATAGAATCAAGAAAACAAGCCCATTTACAATAGTCACCAAAAAAGAAAAACAAATACCTAGGAATCAATTTAACCAAGGAGGTGAAAGATCTCTACAATAAAAACTACAAATCACTACTGAAATAAATAAAAGATGACACAAAGACTGGAAGAATTAACACTGTGAAAATGTCCATACTACCCAAAGTGATCTACAGATTCATTGCAATCCCCATCAAAATACTAGTGATACCCTTCACAGAAACAGAAAAAAAAAACATCCTAACATTCACATGGAACCATAAAAGATCCTGAATAGCCAAAGCAATTATGAGCAAAAATAAAATAAAATAAATAGTAAAGCCGGAGGCATAACACTACCTGACTTCAAATATACTACAAAACTACAGTAACCAAAACAGCATGGTGCTAACATAAAAACAGACACTCAGACCAATAGAACGGAATAGAGAACCCAGAAATCAACTGACATACTTACAACCAACTGATCTTTGACAAAAGCAATGAGAACATACAACAGGGAAAAGACAGCCTCTTAAGTCAATGATGCTGGGTAAATGGGACTTCCATATGTAAAAGAATGAAACTAGACCTGTACCTCTCACCATATACCAAAATCTACTCAAAATGGATTAAAGGCTCAAAAATAAGACCTGAAGTATAAAACTCATAAAAGAAAACATACATCCCTACTTCAGGAACTAGGGCTGGGCAAAAACTTTATGAATAAGACCCCAAAAGCACAAATAAAAAAAAATTAAACAAATGGGCTTATTTCAAACTAAAATGTTTCTGCACTGCACACACACACACACACACACACACCCCAAAAGCACAAATAAAAAAAAATTAAACAAATGGGCTTATTTCAAACTAAAATGTTTCTGCACTGCACACACACACACACACACAGTTAACAGAGTGCAAAGACAACCAACAGAATGGGAGAAAATATTTGCAAACTATGCATCCTACAAGGGATTGATATCCAAAACATACCACACAGTTAACAGAGTGAAAGACAACCAGCAGAATGGGAGAAAATATTTGCAAACTATGCATCCTACAAGGGATTGATATCCAAAACATACAAGGAACTCAAGCAACATCACAGTAAAGAAACAAGCAATCTAATTTAAAAATGGGCAAAGGAACTGAACAGACATTTCTCACAGGAAGACATACAGATGTCCAAAACACACAAGATAAAATGCTCAACTTACTAAGCATCAGGGAAATGCAAGTCAAAACCACACTGATGGGCAAAGGAACTGAACAGACATTTCTCACAGGAAGACATTCAGATGTCCAACACACACAAGATAAAATGCTCAACTTACTAAGCATCAGGGAAATGCAAGTCAAAACCACACTGAGGTATCATCTCTCTCCCCAGTTAGACTTGCTATTATCAAAAAGCCAGAGAATAAGAAATGCTGGTGAGGACATGGAGAAAGGGCAATGCTTCTACGCTGTTGGTGGGACTGTAAATTGGTGCAGCCATTATGAAAAACAGTATGGAGTTTCCTCAAACAACTACAGATAGAACTGCCATATGACCCAGCAATACCACTGCTGGGTATATACTCAAAGGACTGGAAGTCATTATGTCAAAAGGATACCTGCACTCCCATGTTTATGACAGCTCTATTTACCACAGCCAAGAGTTGGAACCAACCTAAATGTACATCAATGGGCAACTGGATAAGGAAAATGTGGCATATATACACAATGGAATAGTACCCTGCCATAAAAAAGAATGAAATTCTGCCATTGTCAGCAAGATGGATGAACTTAGAGAAAATTGTGTTCAGTGAAATAAGCTAGGCACAGAAAGAGAAATACTTCTCTTTGTTCTAAGTGGAAGGTTAAAAAAAAGGCGAGAAAAGAAAAAATACTACAAACACAATAATTCATTGAACTCTCAAAAGGAAAGAACAGAACTGAAGGCACCAGAGTGGGAAAGGGGGAGGGAGGGTTAGCAAGAAATTGATAAAGGGACACAAAAAATGGTTACAATTTGTGATGTTGAATATACTAATTATCCTGATTTGAGCTTCAC
>NW_007728457.1:66770-69002 GCF_000696425.1 Galeopterus variegatus | reverse complement strand
TCCCGCCGAGGGTTCGGATCCCACATACAGACCGGTTCCCGCTCACTGGCTGAGCGAGGGGTGGGCGCAGCACCGAGGGTTGCGATCCCGTTGCCGGTCCCGGTCCGGTACGGGTGCGACACTGAGGGTTGCGGTCCGTTGCCGGACACAAAAAAAGGAAAAAAAAAAATCAATTTTATTTTCTTGTAATATTCTTTCCTTTATAGGATATAGTTTATTATTCTCTTCTAATGTGTCAGTGATTATCCTAAAGTTAACCAATACTTTAATCTTCTTCTTTAAAATTCAAATATATGAGAGTTTTAACTACAATAATCTCCTTTCGACATATATGTTATTGTTATATCCAGTATATTAGTTTTATATATATTTATATATTTATATATATATATAATTTATATATATATTTTAATATATTTATATAATAATATTTATATAATATCCATTATATTAGTTTTTCTTTATTCCTCCACTCTATAAATTAGTTAATTCTTTTTTTACAGTCAATGTTTGCTAAATTTTATGAATATTTTTACCAGTATCTTTGTTCATTACTCTGTTTTGCATCTTAGACCCTTTGGCAGACTTTCTTTCTGAAGTAAATTTTTTATAATTTCCTTTGATTATCTGGTAGTGAACTCGCAGGATTTGGTTTTTTTGTTTTTGTTTTTATTTTTTCCTGCAAACGTCCTTATCTTACCCCAGTTCTTGAAACACATTTTTACTCAGTGTGGAAATCTGACACAGAGATATTTTTTTTTTCGCATATTGAAGATATTGCTCCACTCACTTCTAATTTTGAGCTGTTAGTTGGAAGCGGGTTGTCCTTTGGTAGGCAATGTCCACTGCCTTTCCAGCTGCTTTTAAGATTTTTCCCTTTGATATTCTGCAGCTGTAAAGAGCGGAGAGTGATCAGGAGACTTTTCACTGTAAACCCTCTTTTGAAGATGTGTAAATTCATCACTTGTGCCATTGTTTTAGTTTAGACAAAAAAGGAATGGCTTTTAAATTTTATGAGTTACTTATTCAGCATTCATGAATATGACTGTATTTTTCCTCCTGCAGTTTATTAATGTAGTGGATTATTTGGTACATAATTTCATATTTAACTACTCTTTTATTTCTGTATGAAAACCTCCCTGGCCATACTGTATTACTCTTCTGATATATTTTGGGGTTCTTTGGCTAACATTTTATTTTAAATGATCTGGTCTTTATGTGTTGTGATTTTCTATAATTTTCCTTTAGATGCTGTCAAGTTTTATTATTAAAATTTCACTGACTTTTAAAATGAAACAGAAAGATTTATATCTTCTTTGTGGCCTAGAAGAGTTTCAATGGTACTGTCTTTCAAAGATAGTCTGAAATTCAGCAACAAAGAGACCTGGTCTGGGTGTCTTTTTAAATAAATGGAATATATTTTTTTACCTTCTGAATTTTTCCTATTACAATTGGTCCATTCAAATTTTCCACCTCCTCCTGGGTAATTTTGGTAGTTTATATTTGCCAGGAAATAATGCTATTTATCCTGATTTTCAAAGTTGCTGTGTTTCACTTGTAAGTAGCAATGTTTCTAAAGGCACACAAATGTTTCCATACTAGAAAAATTAATATTAATATAAATGTCTGTAGACAGGTGATTGTCCCCAGAGATAGTATGTGTGGAGGTAAGGATCATAAGAAAATTAAATCATCATCTTCTCTAGTGGGAAGGTGGCTGATAAAACTATAAACCAAATAATCATGTAAGATCAGCATGCTATGTAGGAATATTCCTAAACACCACACAAAGCAGCTATAAGTGCTGAATGTACTTGCCATTTAAAAGGAGGAAACAAGAGTGGGAAGGAATAAATTAGGAGATACCTTTTTTCTGTGATAAGCCTGGAAATTCTATTTGACTTTTTAAAAATATGTACAAGTACTGCAGTGATAAAAAATTAAAAGAAAAGATTCAAAAGACACATGGAGCATAACGTCAATTATGTATTCGTGTATGCATATATAGATATATGTATAAACATGCACACACACACACACACACACACACGAACACATGAATGGAAAATGCTGTCAGATGGATGATGCAGTGCTAACAGTTGTATCACAGAGTGGGCAGATTATGAGCAAATACATTTTATTCTTTATACTCTGTATTTTCAAAATGTTCTATACTACTGAAGAAATTATATTTAGAAAAAATTTTTTTTATTAAATTTGCCAAATATATGC
>NW_007728457.1:26793-66096 GCF_000696425.1 Galeopterus variegatus | reverse complement strand
ACACACACACACACACACACACACACGAACACATGAATGGAAAATGCTGTCAGATGGATGATGCAGTGCTAACAGTTGTATCACAGAGTGGGCAGATTATGAGCAAATACATTTTATTCTTTATACTCTGTATTTTCAAAATGTTCTATACTACTGAAGAAATTATATTTAGAAAAAATTTTTTTTATTAAATTTGCCAAATATATGCAAACCCTGTGATAATTGCTGGGGTGCTGAGGTGCTGCTCAGTAGGGTGGTAGAGGAGGAAACCAGCTCTGTTGTTACTACCAGAATCTGGGAGCAAAGGCAGATGCTCTCAGTAATCATCATGTGTCGGGCACAGTCAGCATTCGTATTTCCATGTGACATCTACAAACCTGTGCTGACAGTATATATATATATCTTGCAATGCAAGAAGATTGCATTATTTATTTGAGAAGCTACTTTTGTAGTTTTGTGCATGCATTATTTTTATTTTATATGAACTGCCCATCTTTGAATTGTTATATCTTTAAACATATGTGTGTCAAAATAATTCTTTTAATGTGAGATGCTGCTTGAGTACTTGCTGCTATTTCTTCATAGTTGTAAATGTTTTTAGATAAATGTCATGAAAATTAAGTTAAATCCTTACTGATAAAAGAAAGGTATCTAATAGAGAAACAGATGGCTAATGGGCTATGACTTGTCACAAATGGGTTCTAAGTTTTATAACAAGAATCTATCAGCAGATAGGAAAGTGTATCTAGACAAAGAGCGATTGCCTGAAGTTAGTACACAATCTAATTCTAGACCATGTTACTTTTTTCCTCTGAATTACAGAACAATATGATTGAGTCACTTTGCTGAAAACAATTGAATAAGACTGACAAATGCATAATGCTACAGACCATGGAATCCCAATTGGTCCAATCACAGATAAATTTATCATGCCTGCAGAGTCGTTACTGTAGCTACAAGTCACGTCTTCTCCCACTGTGATAACCACCAAATGGATGTGGGCCAAGTTTGCACTGTAATCTACTCATGCATGTGTCTTCAGATCATTTTTTTAATCAGAGGGATTTCTGTAATTTAACTTCTTTTTGTCCTAATTGTTTTGACAACTGCCATTGCAAAGTCTCTTGACAAGACATTTTGCGCAGTATTTGGAGGTGTTTTTGCTATGATTGTAAATAGTTGTATAGCAATAAGAAACACATGTTGTCCACCCTGGAGGGCAGAAGGGAATGTGTTAGGATTCCAGCAAGTGGCTGTAGGACACTTCAGATCAATTACAAGCTGAACCCTTGAAGAATGTGCTGTGATAACTGGAAGGTCCAGTAGAGGGTTTACACAAAGAGGCTGAGAACAATTTTAGGGCAGAATCAGACAACTGATGTCCAGATTGAGAAACTGAGTCAAGAAACTGGCTACAGTTGGAAACTGAAGAAGTGATCACAGAATCTACAGAAAAGCAAGTGAGCACAGGTGAAGATCAGGAGCTCTCATTCCCTGGGTAGGTGGTTTTTCTTCACTCAGTGTGCAGACCTCAGCCTCCCACCCTCCAGCAATAAAGCTATATAGCTAGGGCTGGGTCTCTGGTGCTCACAGACCCCACGAGCCCATTCACAAACCCTTCACATGCAGGTCCGTGAGCTAGGTAACCAGCAAAAAAGTCTTTGGAGCCTTGGTTGAAGTAGGAACAGTCTTCATTCAGCACACACACTAGGAGCTAAGCAGTCCACAGAGAAACTCAGAAACTCCAAAAGTCAACTGCTACCGGCAGGCAAAGTGCAAAGAAAATCTAGAACTAAAACTGAGCAGCAGCCAGCAGAGTAAACATGCTCTATTGTTAGATGCGAGCTCTCTGCAGCCAGCCTGCTTGCAAACTGCAGGACACACAATAGCTACAAAACTAAAAAGATACATTGGCACACGTGCACACTAACTCCTCCCACACAACTTGTTTACAAGAAATGTGCTGCTCAATCCCCAGCCACACTTGAGCTGAGGGAGCCTGACTAAATTATTCTACTTTCCCCACAAAAGCCCACTCATTTCTGAAAATAGAGGCTCGCTTCAAAGCTGAGTCCTCTCTTCAATTCTGTATTAGTCTGTTTTGGTCACTTAAAACAACAATACCTGATACTGGGTCATTTTACAGAAATAGAATTTACTTCTCATAATTTTGGAGTCTGGGAAGTCCAAAGACCGGGAAACACATCTGATGAGAGCCTTGTTCTTGTGGTGACTTTACAGTGATGCAGGGTATCACATGGCAAAAATAAATGGCTGAGCAAGAGAGAGACTAACCTCCTCACTAACTCTCCTGATAAAGCCATCAGAACCATACCTATTGATGCATGAATGGATCAATCCATTCACAAGGGCACAGTCCCCACGATCTAATCACCTCGTCAAGGCCACACCTTTCAAATACTGTAATAGGATTTCCCACCCTCTTAACATAGTCACAGTGGGGGTTAAGTTTCTGATACTTGGAACTTTGGGGTACACATTCAACCCTTATCAAATCCTCTGTCTTTTCCAAAGCAACTTGTGCTTGGAGGATGACAAAAGGGACTGGAAAACCTACTAGATTTTCTATCATTTACTCTGAGCGTGCAGTGGTAAGTAAGCTAAGAGGAGCAGGGATTGGACCCTTGCCAGAACAAGCACATAGTGACAACAGTCTTTTCAAGAAGGTGCTTTCTAGGTGACCAGGAGCTTCCAGATTCCAATAATACCAATGTAGGAGGGGTGATGGGGAGGAAGAGAAGGGATTTGTGAAAGGTCTCTGGGTTCCACTTACTGAGTTTTCTTGCTTTGAAAAAAGCCAGACTTGGAAATTTCTCTATGTTTGGGATTGTGTTGTTGTTATCATTTTATTTATTTCTTACAATAGTAACAGTTTGACAGTTGAAAATATGTAATATATTTTTAAAACAGTAAAAAGAGAGTAATAGCCATTCATAAATGTTCAATCTGGATGTGATCTCTTCACCAGCATCACTGTTCCTGATAACAGGGTCTTGTGTCCCAAAGCTTTGGCACCCAGCTTCGCAGGAGTCCACAATCACCCCTACACACAGGAGCCTCCACTGAAGCCCCAGGAGACAGTAGAAGGCACAACTCCCAACTCTGCTTCTCCTACTTGTTGAAGATCCAGAGAGAGCTGTGCCCCTATTGAGTAGTATCTATAAACAATGCATTGTGAGAGGAGCGATGTTTGGAGATGTAGTACTAGTATGAAGCCCTGTGCTGAGGAACCAGGAATGTGGATGGAACAACCTAACCAAGACAGCTTTTTCCACCAGCTCTTTTCTACCTTTCTTGGACTAAGACTGTGCTATTAAATTCCATTCAAAATGAATAAAGGACAATTCTAAGCCACAGGTTTTTACACTGACCAACACTGCACATCAGTCACAATACCTGTGGAGATGTTTCATTATAACCATAGTTTTAGGTTGAGTATTTTGTATGGAACAAACACGGTTTTACAGCTTTTAATTCTTCAATCCTCACAACAGCCCTATGAAAAATAATTCATTTTTAATGCATTTTTAGAATTATTATCCATGTGATATTGGGGGGTAGGAGAGGAGACCTGGTCCTTCACTAAAGAAAGTTTGAGAATCATTGGTCTATATTTTCTCCCCACTTTTAGCATACAGGAAACAATACAACATAAAGAGGTTTGTTATTGTTTTTATTTTGGTCTGATTTGATAATGTACATACATAATTTAAACACTAGGGAAAGTTATGTGGATATACTGAATGCTATGTCATGTGCTTAAATGTTATTTATAAAAGAAATTTTAGAGCAGTAAAATGGTGGACTAGGAAACTCCAAGCTCACACTCACTCACAGAAACATCAAAAAAATAAAAATAAAAGCTGTCCTTACCATCTTTGTAGAGGGTCTGGAAAACAATCAAAGGTTTAAAGCAAGCAAGCAAATACCTAATTGAGAAAAAGCCATCTTGACAATAGTAGGGAAAATTTTCGTGGCCTTTTTACTCCCTCTTGTTACCCCCTCCCCCACCCCACACCCAGGACAGCAGTGGTCTTGGTCTTGAGCAGCTGGCAGCCTGGTTCCAAGTCCCCTCCCACACACTCATTGAATAGGAGGGAGAAAAACAGACCATATTCACAAATTATTGTGTACATCTGTTCTAACCTGTATGGGGACACCTGAAGGACTGACACAAGACTAACTCTGAATGAAGCGAGAAAAGGAGTGGGCACTGCTCATAAAAGCTGCAAGGTGACTACAACTTCACAGATATCTGGGACAAGGGATTATAAGAGGATATATACAACAGGCCAGCAAAGGCCCAGAGAAAAGCCTGGGTGAGATGCTTTGGGGGAATTACGGGACAATTCTAAGCCACAGGTTTTTACACTGACAAACACTGCACATCAGTCACAATACCTGTAAGTGGAGATGTTTCATTATAACCATAGTTTTAGGTTGAGTATTTTGTGTGGATCAAACACGGTTTTACAGCTTTTAATTCTTCAATCCTCACAACAGCCCTATGAAATAGGAATCGTCATTATCACTGCATTACAGATGGGAGAAAGAGAGGCACAGAAGAGTGCGTTGCTTATGGTCACACAGGTAGTAGGTGCTGAAGGTGGAACTCAATTCTGATCATTTGCTTCCAGCACCCAAACTCTCAACCATTATGGTACTCCCCTCACTTTCAGCAAAAAAATTTGGGGCACCTTCATACTTTAGAAATGTAGAGTTTTGTGTGTATGTTTTGTTTTGATCTTATGATTAACAATTAGATAATTATTTTTCAATACAAATTATTGATTTTCTAAATTAATGAGACTCTGAGACTTTTTTATAATTTCACAGCAAAAAAAGTATTTCTCAGTTTTTATTGTGATTGATATTTTCTTCTCTTTCAAGAAAAATATATTTTCTCCTTTTATTATTAATTTCTATGTTATAGTTTGCACATGGTTCTTTGTATAATTAACTATCAGGATCTTGCTGGTTTACCTCTCTTTGCATGAACTCTTTATAAACTATTATGTAATAATTAACTTTTCACAATATTTAAGTCAAATATTTTTCCAAATAATTGTCTGCCTTCAATGCTTGAATGATTTCATGTACAGATGATTTTAATAATTTATTTAGTCAGAAAAATCTTTCCTTTAGTAATTTTTTTCTTTGCCTTTATGAATCTTTCTAATTCAGAGGACAGGTAAATAATTTTCAATCCAGGCTACTTGAAGTGTGGTCTGCCAAGCAAAGTCAAGCTGAGAACTGGAGGTTACTGCTGGTGACAGAAATTGAGAAGAATCATTTATAAACTTCTATAGCAATATGACAGAGTAATTTTATGTCTACTGAATCTAATAATTTTTTAAAACAGTGTTTATATCTTTTTATTTCATTTTTCTAATAATTCATTTTTAATGCATTTTTAGAATTGTTATCCATGTGATATTGGGGGGTAGGAGAGGAGAGCTGGTCCTTCACTAAAGAAAGTTTGAGAATCATTGGTCTATATTTTCTCCCCACTTTTAGCATACAGGAAACAATACAACATAAAGAGGTTTGTTATTGTTTTTATTTTGGTCTGATTTGATAATGTACATACATAATTTAAACACTAGGGAAAGTTATGTGGATATACTGAATGCTATGTCATGTGCTTAAATGTTATTTATAAAAGAAATTTTAGAGCAGTAAAATGGTGGACTAGGAAACTCCAAGCTCACACTCACTCACAGAAACATCAAAAAAATAAAAATAAAAGCTGTCCTTACCATCTTTGTAGAGGGTCTGGAAAACAATCAAAGGTTTAAAGCAAGCAAGCAAATACCTAATTGAGAAAAAGCCATCTTGACAATAGTAGGGAAAATTTTCGTGGCCTTTTTACTCCCTCTTGTTACCCCCTCCCCCACCCCACACCCAGGACAGCAGTGGTCTTGGTCTTGAGCAGCTGGCAGCCTGGTTCCAAGTCCCCTCCCACACACTCATTGAATAGGAGGGAGAAAAACAGACCATATTCACAAATTATTGTGTACATCTGTTCTAACCTGTATGGGGACACCTGAAGGACTGACACAAGACTAACTCTGAATGAAGCGAGAAAAGGAGTGGGCACTGCTCATAAAAGCTGCAAGGTGACTACAACTTCACAGATATCTGGGACAAGGGATTATAAGAGGATATATACAACAGGCCAGCAAAGGCCCAGAGAAAAGCCTGGGTGAGATGCTTTGGGGGAATTACGACATCAAAACCAGCCACGTATACAGGAGGATTTAGAAAGCCAAATGCATGCCCAAGGAAGATACATGCTCAGAAAAGTCCTGAGAAGACTGTAAGCTTTCATTTTTGGTTGATCTCTCATCTCAGAGCAAGCCTAGCTAATTGATAAAGTAGTACCTGAGCATAGTGTTAATCTCCAAAGACTGGGAAGGTAGCTTTTCTCTCTTTTTCTTTTTGTTTAGTTTTGTTTTTTTGTTGGATTTTGTTGGTTGGTTGGTTTCAGCTTCTGGAATGTAAGGAAATCTCTGCCAAAACATTAACTAAACATCAGCTGAAAAAATACAAACTTCAATGACCACACATAACAAGAAATAGTCTTTATAAAAATAGTTTGAAAACGTCACAAATGTGCTACTATTGCCTTCATCAATAAACAAAAGCCAACCCTGAAGAAGGAAAAGAATCTGATTTCCAGTATTACCACATAATAATAGTGAAATTCTCAATTTTCAACAACAACAAAAAATTGCAAGACATACTAAAAAACAGAAAAAAAGGGATTACTATAAATTTCAAAATAAATTGAAAGAAATCATCTCTGAGAAAGCACAGAAATCATACTTACTAAACAAAGAATGTAAAACAGCCATTTAAAATACACTCAAAGAGCTAAAGTAAAACATAAAAAAAGAATTAAAGAAAATCAGGAAACAATACATGAACAAAATGAGAATATCAACAAAGACATAGATATTATACAAAGGAATCAAACAGAAAATATGGAGCTGAAAAGAACAATAACTGAAACAAAAGATGTTTTATAGCAGTTCACCAGCAGATTTAAGAACACAGAGGGAAAAAAAAATCAGTCAACTTGAAAAATAGGACAATTGAAATTACCAAACCTGAGAAACAGAAAGAAAATGCAAAATTTTTTTTTTAAAGTGAAGAGAGCCTAAGGGACTTGCAGGACACCATCAAGTGGACCAATTTCTGCATTCTAGGAATCAGAGAAGAAGAAGACAAAGAGAAAGGAGAGAAAAGATTATCTGAAGAAGTAATAATCAGAAACTTCCAAAATTCAATGAGACATATAAATCTACAAATCCAAGAAGACAATTAACTTCAAGTAGGTGAGCCCAAAGAGATCCACACTGAGAAACATTAAAATCAAAATGTCAAAACACAAAGACACTGGGCCGGCCCGGTGGCGCACTGGAGAGTGTACCACTTGGGAGCACAGCGGCGCTCCCGCCGAGGGTTTGGATCCCATGTGGAGACCGGTTCCCACTCACTGGCTAAGCGCAGTGTGGGCGCAACACCGAGGGTTGCAATCCCGTTGCCGGTCAGTAAAAAAGACAAAAAGGAAAAAAAAACACAAAGACAAAGAGAGAATAACTGAAAGCAGTGAGAGAAGTGACTTGTAACATACAAAGGATCCTCAATAAAATTGTCAGCTGTTTTCTCATCATAAATCTTGGAGGCTAAAAGCAGGGGAAACTAAAGTACTGAAAAAAAAATGTCATTCAAAAATTCTGTGTGGCACAACTGTCCTTCAAAAATGAAGAAATTAAAACATTTTCAGCTTAACAAAATCTGAGAAAGTTTATTACCACTAAACCTTCCCTACATGAAATGCAATTCAGGGTCCTTCAGGCTAGACAGTAGCTTGAGGTATATAATGATATAAATACCTCTGGTAAAGATAAATACATACGCAGGATAAAAGTTAGTGCTAATGTAATTTTCGTTTAAAAGCACTTTACATCTTGTCAAAATTTAAAAGGCAGATGCACAA
The DNA here is from genome assembly GCF_000696425.1 of Galeopterus variegatus. Lineage (NCBI taxonomy): Eukaryota > Metazoa > Chordata > Mammalia > Dermoptera > Cynocephalidae > Galeopterus > Galeopterus variegatus. Next base: position 58,070 of record NW_007728457.1, on the reverse strand, counting down.
AATAATAACAAATCTATGGTTTCAGGCACTTGATGTATAAGAAGAATTTAATGTGTGGCATTAATAACAAAAAGAGGAAAGGAGTTTATAGAGGTAAAGGTTTCATATGTGATTGAATTTAAGTTGGTAACAATTCAAATTAGACTGGCCTAATTTTAGGATGTTATTTGTAATCCCCATATTAGCCACAAAGAAAATCCCTATAGAATATATACAAAAGAAATTATAAAGAAATCAAAATATGCCACTACAAAAAGTCAACTTAGAACACAAGAACACAGTAATGGAGAGAATTCAGGACCAAAAAAAGCTATAAGACATACAGAAAAAAATAACAAATGGAAGAAGTCCTTTCTTGTCAGTAATTACTTTAAAGGTACATGTATTAAACTCTCCAATTAAAAAGCAAGGTTGCCATAATGGGTAAAAAGAAAAAATGACCCAACTATACACTGTGTAAAACGGACTCACTTTAGATCTAGAGACACAAATAGGTTGAAAACAAAAATACAGAAAAGGATATTTCATGCAAATAGTAAGCAAAAGACTGCTGGGGTACTATACTAATATAAAGAGACAAATAAGGACATTATATATTGATAAAAGAGTCAATTCTCTAAGAAGATATAACCATTATAAGCATATATGCACCAAAAATTAGAGTCCCAAAATGTATAAAGCAAACATTGACAGAATTGACGGGAGAAACAAATAGTTCCACAATACTAGTTGGAGACTTTAATAACCCACTTACAGTAATGGATAGAACAGTTACCCAGAAGATCCATAAGGAAACAGAGGACTTGAATGGCACCACTATAAACCAAAACTGGACTCAACAGACATATGCCAACCACTCGACCCTATGAAAGCAGAAGACACATAGTGCTCACGTGAACATAGGTTAAGCCACAAAATAAGTCTGAATAAACATAACAACATTAAAATCATACTAAGTTACCTTTTTAGGCAACAACAGAATGAAAGTAGAAATCACTGAGGCAAAAAACAGGAAAATTTTTAAATATTTGTAAACAACACACTCTGAAATAACCAAAAGAAAAGGAAAAAAGAAAACACCTTTGGATAATGAAAATGAAAACACAAACTACCCAAAATTTACATGTGCAGTGAAAGTAGGCTAAGAGGGAAATGCATAGCTAAAATAATTACATTAAACAAGAAGAAAGATCTCATATCAACAACCTAACTTCACAACTTAAGAAACTAAAAAAGAAGAGCAGTCAAAACCCAAAGGTAGAAGAGGGAGAGAAATGATGGTGATTAGAGTGGAGATAAACACAATAAAGTATAGAAAAACAATGTAGAAAGTCAACAAAACCAAAAGTTGGTTTTTTGAAAAGATCAGCAAGATTGACAAATCTTTAGCTAGATTGGCTAAGAAAAAAGAGAGAAGATTTAAGTTACTAAGTTCAGAAATGAAAGTGGAGATATTACTACCAATTTTGCAGAAATAAAAAGATTATAAGAGCACTGTGAACAATTGTACACTAGCAATTTGAATAACCTAACTGAAACAAACACACAAACTACCAAAACAGAGCCATGAAGAAACAACAAATCTGAATAGACCTGTAATTATTAAGGAGATTGCATCATAATCAGAAACCTCTCTGCAAAGGGAAATGTTGAACCAGATAGTTTTCATAGTGAATTCTACAAAACATTCAATGAAGAGCTCACACTAATCCTTTTGAAACTCTTCCTAAAATATTGAATATGAGGGAACACTTTAAAACTCATTCTATGAGACCATTACCCTGATACTAAAGTCAGACAAAAATACTGCAAGAAAAGAAAGCTACATATCAATATGCCTCATGAATATTGATACAGAAATCCTAAACAAAATACTAATAAACTGAATTCAACAACATATTAAAACAATTATAAACGATGACCAAGTGGGATTTATTCCTGGAATGCAAGAATAGTTTTACATGTAAAAATTAATCAACATAATACACTAAATTAATAGAATGGAGTAAAAAAAGTCACATGGTCATCTCAATTGCTGCATAATAAGCATATGACAAAATTTAACAGCTCGTTATAAAAATACTCAATAATCTAAGAATAAAAAGGGAACTTTCTCAAAATGATAAAGACCATGTATAAATATCCTGCAGCTAACATCATACTCAATGGTGAAAGAGGGAACGCTTTTCCCCAAAGATCAGGAATAAGACAAGGATGCCTGCTTTTAACACTTTTATTTGAGTTAGTATTGGAATTTCTAGCAAGAATAATTAGACAAACAAGTTATTCAAGTTGAAAGGAAGAAGGACAATTATCTGTTTGCATATGATATAAATCTTATATCTAAAAAACCCTAAAGATTACACACACACACACAACTGTTATAGCCAGTAAATGAATTCAGCAAAGTTGCAAGATATAAAATTAACACAAAAAATCTGTTACATTCCTATACACTAACAATGAAAGATACAAAAAGGAAATTTTTATGGCAGAGTAGTATTCCATTGAGTATATATACCACATTTTCCTTATCCAGTCATCTGTTCTATCTGTAGTTGTCTGAGGAACCTCCATGCTGTTTTCCATAAGGGCTGCACTAATTTACAATCCCACCAACAGTGTGGGGGGGTTCCCGTTTCTCCACATCCTTGCCAGTATTCATTATGCTCTGTCATTTTGATAATATTCACAGCAACAAGGATGAACTTGGAGAAAACTATGTTAAGTGAAACAAACCAGGCACAGAAAGAGAAATACCACATGTCCTCACTCATAAGTGGGAGCTAAAAAAGAAAGAAAGAAAAGGAAAGAAAGAAAGAAGCAACCACAATAATACATTAAACTTTAAAAAGAGAGAGAGAGAACAGAACTATGGTTATTACAGGTGGTAAAGAGGAAAGGGAAGGGGGGTTGGTGAGAAACTAGTTAAGGGTCACAAAGATTGTTTATGTTTTGTAAGCATGAGTATACTAATTATCCTGATTTGATCACCACATATTGTACACATGTATTGATATTTGATTCTGTACCCTACAAATACATAAATCAATCTCAAAAAATAAAAAAGGAAATTTTTAAAAATTTCTATTTACAATAGCATCAAAAAGAATAAAATACTATATAATAAATTTAAACAAGGAGGTGAAGGACTTGTCCACTGAAAACTACAGAGCATTTCTGAAAGAAATTAAAGAAGACATAAGCAAATGGAAAGACATCCCATGTTCATGAATAAGATTTAATATTGTTAAGATGATGATGTTACCCAAAGTGATCTACAGATTCAATGCAATACCTACCAAATCCTAACACGTTTTTTGGCAGAAATAGACAGACTCATCCCAAAATCTATATGGATTCTCACAGGTCCCCAAATAGCCAAAACAATCTTGAAACAGAAAACAAAGTTGGAGATAGCACACTTTTTGATTTCAAAACTTATGCAGTAATAAAAACTGTGTTACTGGCATAAGGAAAGTCATAGAGACCAATGGAATAGAATAGACTGCCTGCAAACAAACCGTTGCCTACACTGTGGTCAATTGATTTTCAGCAAGAATGACAAGACCATTTAATGGGGATAGTCTTTTCAATGAAAGGGGCTGGTAAAACTGCATATCAAAACGCAAAAATAAAGTTGGACCTTTACCTTATACCATACACAAAAACTAACTCAAAGTAGATTTAAAATCTAAACATAAGAGCTAATACTGTAAAACTATTAAAAGGAAACATAGGGGGAAATCTTCACGACATGGGATTTAGCAATGATTTCTTAGATATGACACCAAAAGCGCAAGCGACAAAATAACTGATCTTCCTAAAATAAAAAACGTCTGTGTATCTTAGGACACTATTAAGAGATTAAAGGCACAACCCTAAGAATGGGAGAAAATATTTGCAAACCATATATCTGATAAGAGATTAATATCCAGAATATAGAAGGAAACTCACCAAAGAAAAAAAAATTTTAAGTGTGTAAAAGACTTGAATAGACATTTCTCCAAAGAAGATGTTCAAATGACCAATAAGCACATGAATTCTTTTATGTACTTAGGATGTTACATGCTTACCTCACTAGCCATTACGGAAATGCAGATCACACCACTATGAGATACCACTTCACACCCTTTAGCATGGCTGTTATGAAGAAGGAGGAGGAAGGGAAGGGAAAGGGGAACGAGAAAAAGAAGGCGGAGGCAGCGGAGAGAAAAAGGACAGGTGCTGGTGAGGATCAGAAGCTGTGCCCCAGTGCTACAATCTTTTAATTTTTGATAGATTTTTTTCTCATGGAGATATTATCCTCCCACGTTTAATGGCTACATATTATTCAATTGTATAGATGTAGTATAATGTATTTATTTTCTCAATGTAGTTTATCTAATATTAATATTTTAATATTTTAATTTTAATATTATACATAACGGTGCAATGAATATTCTTAGTCTAGGATCTTTTCAATGTATCTGTTTCCTTAGTATAATTTCAAATAAACAAAGAATAGAAAATTTACATATGTGTGTATCTATCATAAGAGAGATGGAGCAGGAGGAGGGTACAGGGAGAGAGCGAGAGAGAGAGAGACCCAAGAAAGTTTTGTCAAATTATATGCCTAGGAGCAGTTTATAAAAGTACACATTTCCCACCACTATTAACACCACCACAGAATGCCATGTTAAAAACTATATAACTAGAAAGGCTCGATTTGCATGCCTCTTATTTCTGGTAAGATAGGAATATTTTCATATTTTCACTAGACATTGGTATTTTTAAATTTTGTTAATTGCTGATCCACTTGTTTTATCCATTCTTCTCCTAGAGACTTGGCCTCTTTTAAACTGATTTGCAGGTTTATTTTAAATTGTAAGTTATGTATTGGGCAGAAAAGAGTTAACATAGCAGGTCTGAGAATGTAGTCTTTAGAAAGCTCTGCTTGTGAGTAAGCCTTGGTCAGCATCTGGGAACCTGTGTCTTGGGCGAGGACCACCATGCCCTAATTGATGGAGTGGCTTGCTGTGCTGAAACTGTCTGTACAATGTGGTTTATGCTGGGTACGTTCCTTCCTTCTGGGGATCTGGAATCTTGGTGCATTATAGTAAGAGGGTACCCTTGTTACCAGCACCCAATAATAACCTCAGGCACTGAGTCTCCAGTGAGACTCTCAGGTAGAGAACATTTCACATAATGTTGTCACAACTTGATGCTGGTTGGAATTAATTACATCCTGTGTGACTTTGCTGGGATGGAACTCTTACAAGGTTGCAACTACTGGCTTCCTCTGGCCTTCTCCTCATGCATCTTTCCCCTTTGCTGATTTTGCTCATATGCTTTCTCTGTAATAAATCTCAGCCATGAGTATGCTTTTATGCTGAGTCCTGTGAGTCCTCATGGAGAGTCACCAAACCTGGAAGTGGACATGAAGACCCCCCAGCACACGTACTAATCTTCAATCTTGGAACTCACACACATATTTTTTTCCAGATTCCTTATTTTCTTTTTATATTTTTTGTGGCATTTTTTGATCTAAAGAAAGTTGGGTATGTACGAATCCAAATTTCCAGTCCCCAGATTCACCCTACCCAAAGCACTTCCTGCCGAAACTCCTTCCCATTCCTGGCTTTCTATGCATTATTTTTTTTAATTCTTCCCTTATGTGACAATCCAGGTAATACCCTAAAACAGGTTGAAAAATATTACTAATAGAGGTGATTTTTTTAGATAGTACCTGCTATAGTGCCTAAGTTTCTAAACATTGCATACTGTGAGTTTCTGAACCTGTGAGGAAGACAAAACTCTTAAAGTCCTTGGGGCAGGAAGCGCTTGTCAATATCAGCTGCCTTCCAGCTCAACTCCATGTGCCTCTTAAATGGTGTAAATCCCTCCCAGATCCTCAGAACATTTTGTTGCTTTTCGTTTTCAATGTTATAAATTTTCATCTTTTTCTAGTTTTTACAGGTCGGAAAAATTTTTAAATGAGGAATGGGGGAATAGAAACATGAGCTACAAGTCAGACAGGGACTGTTAAATGCCAGACACTTTCATATACTTCCTAGCAGTTATTGTTTCCATGGAAAATCTTTACCAGAAATCATAACATACATTCTAGATTACAACATTGTTAACACAGAAACATTCTCGCATCTTAGAAAGAAAATGACATATAGAAGAGCTTTTGGAAGAAAATGTCCCACTTAAAAAAAATAAAAAGTGACTCGGGTAATTTAGTATAAACTCTTAAAAGGCAGGAAAAATTATTCAAGTTAATTAGAAGTAAAAATGGCTTTTATGCTGTTTTAGGTAATTCTACTTCTGCGGAGTAAAATTAAATATCTTTATAAGATTAAGTCCCTTTGCACAAGTTGCCAACTATGCAAATAATTTTGTCACTTTCAGAACACTGAAAAAGAACACCATTTGCTGTATTAAATGGACAAGAGATAACTTCAGAACTGACAAATGGTGTTGATGACAGGAAAAATAGAATCCCATGTTCTGGGAAAGAAGTTAAATAAACCCAGGAATAAAAACTGTATAAAGGAAGCATCAGGGGCACAGGCTCATCAATCAGCAACAGCAACAATGAAAGCTCCCAAGAAAAATCGTCCTCAAGATGCGACATAATACAATTAGGTCCTTGAATCTGATTTTCAAACTAAGACAGGGAAGATCTAAAAGTCTATTTCATGACTCTTCTGTTCTCGAGTTCTGAATTTTGATGTCTCTCTTTCAGCTGGAGTATGTCCTCAAGTCTTACGTTAAATAATGATACACAGGCAGTCTGTTTTCTGAATCATTTTCATAGTATGTCTTTCTGTTGACTTTCAAATGTTTTAACATTTTTGGCTTTCTGTAAAATTTTTCCTTCACCAGTTCTTCCTTCCATCCAGCATGGTGGAATACGGAGTGCAACAAATCCTCTTCCCCCCAAAAGTTACAATACATTGGACAAAACTGTCAAAAATATCCACTTCAACACTGGAAACCGCACAACAAACTGAGAAGCATCATTACGAAAAACGGCCGAACTTCGGATGGGGACACAGAGCCTGGTGTCCCCGCGCCCCCGGCCAGCGAGTAGCAGGTGCAGCCGCTTCTCTGAGGCTGCAGTTCTGACTCGCCGAGGATTGCACAGCAGGTGTGAGGGCGCTGTACTTCCAGGCAACTGCAGATTCAAACTCAGTTGTAAGAAATAATACGAAAGGATCATTTTTACTTTGCATCCTCCTAATGGTGTTGAACGTCTTCTCGCATGCTCGTTTCCCATCTGTATGTCTTCATACATCTTCAGTAAAATGTCTCTTCGTGTCTCTTGCCCGGTTCTACTTGAATACATGTTTACTTTGTTACTGTTGAGTTCTGAGAGTTCTTAATATTTTAGATGACCATCATTTGTTAGGCACGTGGGTTGCAAATACTTTTTTCCTCTCTGTACTTTCTCCATTCATACTCCTAAAAGGGTCTTGGACGGAACAAAGTTTTTAATTTTTATGAAATCCAATTGATAGATTTTTCCTTTTATGGCTCATGCTTTAGGTGTTAAGTCTAGCTCTAGATCTCAGCTATGAGATCTGGATTTAAGATCTAAGATGTCCAGCTGTGTTTTCTATCTAAGATTTAGACCTATGATTTAGATCTAAATTATCAGCCATGTTTCTTTTTTTCTAAGTGTTTTGTCATTGCACATTTACCTTTTAGTTCATGATCCATTCTGAGTTAATTTTTATAGAAGGTATTAAACTCCGGTTAAGGTTCATTCTCACTGCCTATGGATGTCCATTGCTCTTGCACCATTTGTTGAAAAACTCTATACTTTCTCCATTTAATTTCTTTTGCACTTTCATCAAAAGTCAGTTGAGTGTATTTATGTGGGGTTGTTTCTGGTTTCTCTATTCTGTTCAACTGACCTATGTGTCTGTCCTTTCCCCAATACCACACAGTCTGATTACTGTAGTTATATAGCCAGGTCTTGAAGTTATGCAGACTGATTCCTCCTATTTTATTTTTTTTCTTTCAAAACCGTTTAGTAATTCTAGTTACTTTGTCTTTCCATATAAATTTTGGGATAATTTTGACTATGTTTATAAAAAAGCTTGCTGTGATTTTGGTAGGAATTAGATTAAACTTGTATATCAGTTTGGAGGAAATTGACATCTTTATTATGCTGAGTTTTCCAAACCATGGACATGATACCATTTAAGTCTTCTTTGATTTATTTCAAAGAGGGGTGTGTGTGAAGAGAGTAGATGAAAGTCTCACCTCCCTACACCAGTGCCTCGGACACCAATCCAGCTGGAGATGGGGAGGGTCACATCACAGCCTGGCGAGGGTTTGCTGGTGTGGTTGGAGATATGACCATGGCTTTTTCTGTGGTCTTCAGGAGAAGTAGAGTGGTTATTGGCTTAAACTTTTCTCTCTTAATAGGCTGCCCTTTTCCTTGTCCCCCTAAAGAAAGCAGACTTTTTTGGAGATTTTTATGAATGTGCCTGTTGGCATTTCTGGGGTGTCTGCTTCTTCAGTTCCATGTCTTGAATACATGAGGCAAAAAGAAATCCTAGTAAGCACAACATGGTGTGACTTCTTGGATCCTGATGTTGCCTACCAGTCTGCCTTCTCTCCACCTTTCAGGGTCTTCTCATGTTTGTGTTATATAAAATGTCCAGGATTTTTAGTTATACTAAGCAGGAAGAATAGGGAAAACTATATCTACTCCATTTTTCTGAAAGAGAAATATAAAGTCTTAATACTAATTTTGTTATTATTTTATTTAAGAGTAATCATTTTGGGGTCTGATTTAACAAGCCCCTCTCTTCTTAGGGTTTATAACGATAGTTTCCTGTATTAATTTTCTACCATTGCATAACTAATTAACACAAACTAATTGGCTTAAAACAACACATATATATCTTTTTTACAGTTTCCAGGGGACAGGAGTCTTGGTATGGGTTAGCTGGGTCTTGTGTTCAGAGTCACAGTCGAGGGGTCAACAATACCACATTCTCGTCTAGAGCTCGAGTCCTCCACAAGCTCAGTCAGTGCATTGACAAAAACCAGTTCCTTGCAATTGTAGGACTGAGGCTTTCAGCCCCTAGAGGCTGTGCCACACCACACAGGGTTCACAGGATGGCTTTTTGCTTCTTCAGCATCAATAGAAGAATATCTCTATGCTTTGGGTCTTTCTCTTCAGGAAAGACTGGGGCCTTCTTTTAAAGGGCTCACCTCATTTGGTGGAGCCTGCATAGGATAACCTTCCTTTTGATTAAGTCAGGTCAACTCATTAGAGAGTTGAACTGAGCCTGCAAAAATCCCTCACCTTTGCCATGTAAGTAACCTAATCACAAGAGTAAATTCTCATCATATGCACCAAGTCCCACCCACACTCCAGGGAAGGGGATTATGCAGGCCAATGTAGAATTCTGCCTGTCACATTTTCTATATTCTCTTTTACACATCACACTTCAATTGGGCAGAATATGGTATTTATATAAAATATGATGCATGGGTCCAACTGCATCTCCCTCTATAGTATTACAAATTGTGCCAGCCCCATTTATCAGGTTGTTCACTCTGTCCTCAGTGATCTGCAGTGACACATCTGAGATGTATCAAGTGTAACCACACATGCATGTGTCTGTTTCTATGGTCTATTTAGTCCACTGGTCAATTTATTACTTTAATTCCTATATCCATATAAACTCTGATAATCTTGAAAAGCAAATTCACTGCCTTTGGCTGTTCTCAGGCCTTTTTTTCTTTATATTAACTTTAAAGATGAAAATGACTTAAAAAATCCTTTGAGGACTTTTATTGAAGTTGCAGTTTTTCCATAGACAAATCTGAGATAAGTTAAATCTTTATGTTAGTGCATTTTCCTATTTATAAATACAGTAAGTATCTCCACTTATTGAAATCTACCTTAATCTTCAATAAATTATAATAATTTGTTCTTTACAAATCTGAAATAAATTTTGTCAATCTTTTTCCTAAATACTCTTTCTATTATTGATGCTGCTATTACAAATGACACTTTGAAAAACAAATTTCCAACTCTATGTAGCTGGCATGTATTAATACAATTGACTTATAAACATTGATCTTGTATCAAACAAAATTATAACACTCTCTTATTAATGTTAATAACTTGCCTGTAGATTTTTAAAATAAATAAACATAAATACAAAATTTTGCAACAAATATTACTATTAGCAACAAAATATCTAAAAAATATAAACAAAATATGTCATGACCAAGTTGTATATATTCCTGAGAAGCAAAAATCGTTTAACATGAGAAAATTAATTACATAATTCATCACATTAACAAATTAAAGGGGAGAAAGAATTTGATTTTGTACACAGATATGTGGAAGTATTTGGTCAGCAGCCCTCAGGAAGAGACACATCTTGTACTAGATGAAGTGAAGCATCCCAGGCCTCCCGCTGCTTCCTGTTTGAGGCATTTCACAGTCCTTGAAATTTTGTTAGAAGAGATACAATGAAGGAGATGGTAGAAGACAGACAGAGAAGTCAGTGGGCAGGGATGGAATCCTCTGAGAGGAACAGCTGCACCAAGGAGCCAGAGCTACCCAGCCTCCTGGTTGACACTAACCTTGTGTACACCTTGTGTAAGGTGTAGAGAGTCAGTGAGAGATAAAGAAAAGAGAAAAGAAGAAAATGAAACTGGAAATGGAAAGTAGAAGATCAACTAAAAAAAAACAACTAAAAGTCTGTGGTAGTTAGAATAATGCCCCCCCCCCCAAAAAAAATGTTCACATCATGACCTCTGGAACCTGTAAATGTTCTAGGTTACATGGCAATGGGGAATTACAGTCACAGATGGAATTAAGTCTGCTAATCAGCTGACTTTAAAATTGGGAGATTATCCTGGATTATCTGGGTGGGCCCAATGCAATGACAAGGGTCCTTAAAAGGGAAAGAGGTAAGCAAAATAGATTCAGGGGAAGACGTGCCTCTAGAAGGAGATCAGAGAAGAGCTGTGCAGGTGGAGGAAGGAACGTGGTCAGCCTCCAGAGACCAGAAGAGTCCAGAAGAAGGATTCTGTTCTAGAACCTCCAGAAAGAGCTCCATTGCAGCCCCGTGCAACCTACAGAATGAACTTATATGGTTTTAAGTCACTAAATTTGTTACAGCAGAATTAGGAAACTAATGTAAAGTCCACCTTACGTGTATATATATATATATATTTTTTTTTTTTTTTTAATTCTTGATACAAGAATTAGTAAAGATTAGTAATGATTTTCTGCATCAAAACCCATGTGGGCTCTGGTGTTCCTCTCACATTGTTTTAATACCTCCTCTGCACGGATCAGTACACAGTGAAATCATTTTTAAAGTTTGATCAGTACAAAAATGATAGCCACTGCAGGTGAGGGCCTCGGCAGTGGCCCCCTAACACCCACAACTGCCCAGAGACGACCACCAAGCTGCAGCAAGAAGTGCCCAGGGTTCCCAAGGTGAATATTTTTTCAAAAATGGAATATGTAAAGTAAAAACTCACTGACATACCTGTCCCCAGCCCTATTCCCACTTCCCAGAGGTAACTATCCTTAACACCTTTAAGTTATTTTCAATCTATCTCCTCTTCATGTGCAAGCTTATGTGTATATTACCTTTATATTTGTGTGTGTGGGGGGGTGCGTAATAAAATATACATGTTCATTGGAAGATATGTGTGTAAATAATTTGTTTATTTTTAATTACAAATAATAATTGTGCACATTTGTGGGGTACATACAATGTGATGTTTTGATCTATGTATATGCATGTTTGAAAATAAGCTTCTTTGCTTTACATTTTTACTTGTATTTCCAATTTACAAAAATCTAAAAATCAAATACTATGTCCATGTGTGTGGTCAAGAAGTGTGCAACAGGAAGGGTTGAATTTTGGGTCCAATGCTCTGTGTTAGGGTTCTCGGTGTGAATCAACACTGAGCTCCCACACACTTAATACTAGTGTGTTGAGCCTGTCCAAAGTCTATTCACAAAAGGAGGCCTCCAGGACAGACCTAATTCTGGAAGGAGATGGAGTTGGTCTGAAATGCCTTCAAATAAAGCCATAGCAGGCAGTGGAGAAAGGCAATTTTGAGTGTATATAGAATCCATCACAATAATTTACTCAACCTGACTCCTAATGAGAAGGGGAAATGTAATTTAAAATGTAAATAGCTGTTTTCACTCTATACTATGTAAGGCATCAGGGTTCAAGCCAATACCTCTTTGCTAACCCTCAAATTAAACATAGCACAAAAGCAAAAGAAAAATTTTCCCAGTTCAGCACAAAGCCCAGCATGGCTTCAAGTACATTGAAAGTTCCAGAATACAGCAGCAATGTTGGCATGTTGACAAATGTTGGCATACCGAGGTCTTATGCAAAGGCAGGCATGTGACGGTGCTGTGTCCCAGGCAGAGAGGACTGGAAGCGATGTTAGTGTGCAAGGAGCACCAAGATTTGAGCAGTAGGGCCAGTGACAGGGTGGCCTCAGCAGGCTGCAGTTCCTGGCACCCCTGGACAATGGAGCCAGGAAGGAGAGTGACACAATCCACTTTTGCTTGATAAAGCCATGAAGAAACACCCTGGAACTAGTAAGAAGTAACTGGAGGAGGCGTTGATGTCTCTGGGGGGTGAGGGCGGGAGGGAGGCCAAGCTGAGGGTGTAGATTGTATTGCATCAGATGGGCATAATGGCCAAATAATATAGCTCAGTCCCATCAAAACAACTTTGTCTGCACTTCCTTAGCCCCTGCGGGCTGGAGAAACATGGGTTGCATGTATAATTTCTGTATTTGTAGTGAATTTTAGTGGCTATATCAGATTGCCCAAAACTGCTGATCTGTGAAAAACTGTTAGCTTTAAGGACTGCAGCCTCAACCTACCATCTGTTATTGCCAAAACCATAAAAGAATGCGTTTAAATGTCTAAAGACTTTCCCACAAGCAGGATAATACATCCTCTAGAGCAGAGGCCATGGGAGAGCTGGTCGGCTGTGTCGACATGAGGGTTCCAGTCCATCCCAACAAAGGCCATTCTCCCCCTTACAGCTTTTCCACAAATCCTAACACTAACGTAGTCTATCATCATTAAACTATTTCTTCTATCTTCTCTAGGCAGAAAAAGAAACTGCTAGATTAAATTGCACCATCAACCTTCACTACATTATTAGTCTGTGAGTATCGTACCCTCTGGCATTTGGAACTTCAGGATCCTTTTATTCATACATATTAACAATTTTACTCTTGACTTCACACAGACGCAGCACATCAATTTTTCTGGATTAGTACTGTAGGTTAAAAGAATAAATTCAAAGACACAGAATCTAGGGATGCATTAGCTCTTTTTCCTCCATATTGTAAAGCAGAACACTTTTGAAGAAAACCGTCTGAGAAAAAAGGCATTTAGTCAAATAAAAATTCAAAGATCCAGAAAAATCAGGATGCAAAATTAGATTTTCTTTAAAAATATTATTTTTATCTTGCCTAATTGTATATATTTAAATTATCCACCTTCTGTTTAATCTTTCTCATTATAGAAGGAATGTATTTTCTTTGATTTCAAATTTGAACTATACAAATAAAACTGGAAGAAAAAATAACCACTCAATTGCAATTAGCAAAATCAAACATTTCTAATATTTTGGTATATTTCTTTTAAATATTTTTCTACACTGTTTAAATAGCTAAACTCTATATTTAATATATATGCATATATGTAATTGGTTCTGTTATTTTTCAGATAATATTATAAGGCAGACTTTCTCTGTGTAATTATAAATTCTTTATAAACATTTTGAAAGCAATAATATTCCCATTAACTGGAATTTACTTAATTCCCATTTGTTAAACATCTGATGTTTGCCCGCCCCCCAATATATGTCTAATAATATGCTAAAATGAACATTTTTTGCATCAAGCTTTTCGATTTTATTTATTTTCTTAGAATACTTTCTAAGACATAAAGTAATGAAATAAAAGGATAGAAATTTTAAATCTCTTGACAAATTGTTTTTCAGTAAAATTCGAATAAATTGCACACTATCTGTCATGCATATGAATGCCCTTTTTTTAATCACCCCTCACCATAACATCATCATTTGAAGGGAAAAAAAATAGTTTGCTAGTTTGATGGATTAAAACTAGTTATCATAGTTGTTTTAATAACTTGTATGACAACCTGTTTCATAAACTGCCAATGAGGGCAAACATTTCCATAAATTTATTCAGTAGCTAGCTTGGCCTGAGGCAAGGATGGAGGTGCTAACAGTTTGTTTGGAAGTGGTGAGATGCATTCCCACCCGTGTCAGAAAGAGCCACAAGGAACACAGCAGAGCTCCAGGCACAGAAATTCTCCACTGCAAGAAAGAAACGCACCGTGGAATAGTCCATGGAAAGAGAAAAAAAAGGAGGATTTGTCTGCTGCTCAGGAAGCCAGTTCGCAGTCCCCACAGTGCAGGAGGGATGAGAAGGGGAGGCCTTCCAGGAAATCCAAAAAGACACACCAATGCGTTAGCTCGACTTATGTCTTTGTGATTCTGTTTACATCCTTTCCAAAACTTATCTACTGTAATATTGGGAGGTGGGGAGACAGATTGATTTAAAATGTACTAAAATCACGCTTGCTTAACAGTTCTCTTTCATGAATCCAAACGCTAGGTAGATAATGGATAATGATCCTTAGCTTTGGGAGGAGAAAATGACATAAACCTGGCATTCCTCACACCTCCCTGCCCCAGACGGTGTCATCACATCAGAGTAACAAGAAGATCTCTAAGTTATGAATGAACCACAAAATACATCAGGCTTAGGCCCTTCCTGGAGAAATTGTTTAATCATGTAAAAGAGAAGAGGATACAAATGTTAATTAAAAGAGGCTCGACTGTTTGCACTTACCCAGTTCTATGGACCCACACAGGCTCTCCTGTTTGGTGTCATTTTTTGGAATAACTTAAAAAACAGATTTCTAATTCTACTAGAAGTTACACACCTCGTGCTTCTTTAGTCATTTAAAAATATTTTCCAAAGATGAGTTATTAGACATTTCCCTTTCTAGTTTCCCAATTTTCAAACATTTAATTTGAGCATATAAGCTCAATTCAGGCTTATAGATTATATAGATTTTTAATTATATAGATTTTTCTTTTAAAAAAATACATTAAAATAAGTCCCATAGTTACATTTGGGATGATTCTTTTTTTTTTTTTTTTCCTTTTTGTCTTTTTTCGTGGCCAGCAATGGATCGCAACCCTCAGTGTCGCACCCGTACTGGACCGGGACCGGCAACAGGATCGCGACCCTCAGTGTCGCGCCCCACCTCGCTCAGCCAGTGAGCGGGAACCAGTCTGCATGTGGGATCCGAACCCTCGGCGGGAGCGCCGCCGCGCTCCCAAGCGGCGCACTGTAGCAGTACGCCACCGGGCCGGCCCTGGGATGATTCTTTGACATTTGCAGATATTGACTGATTTCAATGTTTATGGCTTCTCATTTCTGGATGCCATTTCCTCGTTCTGTCGTTGGTCCATTGATTCGTTTTCCCTGTTCTGGAGAAGATGCTTCAGGCTCTCGTCAGGAGTATCATTTCTGTGTAGTTACTCCTTTAGTATCTAAAAATATTTTTGTGATTTTTCTCCACAGTCAAATGTTTCCTGGTTATTATCTGGCCAACACCTGTCCTTCAAAGATGTGTGGTTCTCCCACTAATGCCACCTGACTGGTGTTTCAGGGAGTTAGGAGAACAATCTGTTTTCTGTTCCTTGATGTATAACCTGATTTTTGTTCTATTTTTAGAAGACTGTAAGTTTATCTCCAATTGTTTTAGGGTCCCATGTTATGCATACTGCTTCTATTTAAGAATCATTGTCTTCAGCTGTGAATATAAAAATCACACCCATCATTTTGGGGTGCTTCTCGCCAAACGCAGGCACCGTGTGAGGTGGTATGCTTTAAAGATCATACAGCCAGTGAGGAAAATCGAACCATGATTTTGAAACCAATCTATTCAACTCCAAAGCCTGTAGTACTTTGACCACCTCGCTCTTAACTTTGGGTACTCATGTAAGTATTCATTTACCTCAGATCCTGCTGTTTTCATGAAGTCTTTCTCTAGAACAGAGTTTGTGATGGTACATTTTAGGTGTCAATGTGACTGGACCATGGAGTGTCCAGATAGTTGGTTAAATATTATTTCGGCATATGTCTGTGAAGGTGTTTCTGGATGAGATTAACATTTAAATTGGGGCCTTATCCAATCCATTGGAGTCCTGAATAAAACAATAGGCAGAATAAGTGAGAATTTACTCTCTGATTGACTGCCTGTGAGCTGGAACAATGGTCTTCTCCTGCTTTTGGACTTGAACTCAAAGTAAACCATAGACTCTTCCAGGTCTCTAGCTTGCTGAGTGCTCATCTTGGGATTTCTCAGCCTCTAAGATCATGGGAGTCAATTCCTTATAATAAATCTCATATTGGAGAAACATATTGGAGATATGGGATAGATATGGATATAAATATGGATATGAATATAGATATAGATATAAATACATCCTAGTGCTTCTATTTCTCTGGAGAACCCAGATTAATACAGAGGTAATATAGGATCAATAGGTGGGTGTTAGGAAAGCTATAAAGTGCTTCAAATTTTATGCAAATATCTCTGTATGTGCATTTGGGCACGTGTTTTCTTCCTGGGTGGACATCTATAATTTTCATAAGATTTTCAGAGTGTTCTCTCATTGAATAAATGTTAAGAAAAATGCTATAAATTCTGTTTTCTTTTAAATCTTGTTATGAGCAACAATCTTGTATTTTCTATGTTTTTCCCTTTTCTCTTTAGTAATTCCAGGCTATCAAGGACTCAGAAATGGCAGTGCCCTATGTTGAATTTGTTACAGCTCATGTTTTTTCCTTTAATCTATTGTCAAAACATAGATTTATATTTATCCAGTTTAGGTTTACAGGTAGTAGGACTATGAAGTGTTCTAAGAAGATCACATTAATGGACTTTTTACTGATGTCCATAGTGCTTACATTCTTTCTTTTTCATCTGGGACACAGCAATACAGAAAAATAAGTGGAAGTAGGCTACCATTTCCATCCAGGAATTAGAAGAGGCTCTGCAGGTAGTTTTCTAGGGATTTTGTCCCCGTGGCAGCATGGATGTGGCACTGACAAAGACACCACGCTCTGCGCTTTATGGTGCTATTTATACTAGATGCTTCTCTTGGAGTCTGAATTCTGCCAGCCACACCACAGGAGGAAGCTGGATGCTGCTTCCAGAAGCCTTCAGCTCCCCTGTAGGGGCTTTTCGGGGGGCTCTTCCCCACTCCCTCTGTGGGTTTTTAATCTCTCAGAGGGGACTTGCTCTTCAGCTAGCTCTGTGACTTCAATTTGATTCCACTGGCAGGAAATGTCACAGAAATTCTTCCACTTTCTTGAAATAAGATACCTAATCCTAATTTCCAAATTAATGAAGACGTTCCCCCCTTTAACAAACCTTGTCAGTCATTTTAATAAGTGGGAGGAGACAGTACACATGACCTAGTCACACTTTATGTTTTTATTTATTTATTCATTGCCTGTCATCACCACTTTATTCAATGTTTACTAGAGAACCTAGCTGATACAGCAAATCCAGAAAAAGAAATAAAGTTTACAAAGACTGTAAAACAGAAAAACATTCTCATTATTTCAAAATGATATTCTTGTCTACATAGAGAATGCTAAAGAATCTACATTTTTTACAATGAATGAGAGTTTAACAGGATTATTGGCACAAAGTCAATATAAAAACCATCTGTATGTCTATATGTTAGTAGCAAATATAAAATATAATAAATTTTAAAATCATTAAAATGCAAACTATATAGAAATAAATCTAACAAAAGATGTAAAACAAAAATTTCATAAAAACAGTATAAAGCAATCCATAGTGTTGGGAAAACTAGATGTCCACATGCAGAAGCATGAAATTAGACCCTTATCTCTCACACATTATATCTTTAAACTGGCTTCCTCCCATTGTTATCAAATCGTGGAACCCGTACAGTACGACCTGCATTTATTCAGCAAGGATTCCACTTACCTGGGAAGAAAAGTGCACATTCGCCTGTCGCTGTGAATGACTACCAGGCAGCTCTTTTGTAAATTCATATTTCTTCTGTTGAATTTGACCTCTAAGTAGGAAGATTCTCATAAAACTGGTTTTCCTCACCTTTGCTTGACAGCAGTAGCTGTCTGAGTTAGGATTTGTTCAAGTAATGGAATCCTTGCTGTCTTTTATGTTATCTTTGCTACACAGGCGGAAGGCTTTATCTTTACCAGGGTCATGACTCTAACAACAAAATAGCTCTAGCTAACATATAGCGACAGGTAAATCATTTTAAAACAATTGTTTCAAAAGTTCTTTTCAGTTGTGAGTATCTTTCTTAATAGTAATTCCTAAATCTGTCTATTTTAATGATTCATAAAATCATTCCCTAATAGTATATAAAACATGTACTGCGAAGATTTTCAAATTTTACAGTGGTCATAAACCTAAAAAGGAAAAAATCCCTTACCTCTTTTCACCAGGTGAAGAAATAACAGTTCAGAAATCCTCTCCATAAAATAAATAAGAACAGAAAACCTCATACAATAGAAATTGATTCTTTCATTATTTCAATAATGGCAACAGCACCTATAGTCAGGTAGAATGTCTTAAACAACAGAACTGTTGGAGAGGATTCCGTTAAAAACAGGAAAAAAAAAATAAAACATTTTTGCCACCCACACAATTGCTTTACATGATTTTTATTATTGTCTTTTGTAAAACATGAACAGAAGTGAACATTGCACCAGCAGATGCAGAATAAAATCATTCAGAGTTATCACCTAAGATCAGAGAAGAATTAGAGGAAACAATAATCTAAATGTTTGTCTAAAGTAGGTCTTGCTGTCTTTAAGACTGTAGGTCACTGGCTGGACTAGTCCTTATTCTGAGTTTATTGTGTATAATGTTCTTTAGATTCTGCAGATTTGAAGACCAGTATGATTCTCAGCTTGGATGCAGGGCAATTAATGAACAGCAGTGACAGACATGTGAATACAGTAAGCTAAATAAGAGAAGTATGCAAACTCTATGCCCATACTGTGCAAAAGTGAATAATAAGCTCCCTATGTCTGCTAAGGAAATACACATAAGTGATAAGGAGACAAAGGGAGATGGCACATCAGTCCACGTGTTTAGTTGACATGATAATGTCCAGATGACTTCAAGAAGTAGAGAGGTCTCAGAATATTATTTTGAGGGGAGAGGGCAGGATGGCAGGAAATATTTAAAGGGAAGCAGACAAGGCCAGGTCATAAAAGTCACACCAGAAGACAGAGGTTGAGTGATGAGACCCGTCCACTGGCTTTGAATAGCGCTCTGATTTAGTCGTACGTGCATGTTTTGTAATGTGCAGATTGAATTAAAGGCCAAAGGGGTGAAACAGAAGGCAGAAAGGTCAGGTCAGAGGGCACTGCTATAAGCTAACCATGAAAAGATTTGCAATTAGGTAATAACTGTGGGAATTAAAGTACAAAATGGAACCCAGCAATGAAATGGTGTTAGCAAGACAGGGCTAATGTGAGATGAGAAAGAGAAGGGAAGACTCTAAGAAGATCCACAGGAGTCCGGCTTGAGAAGTTGTGTGAACAGTGTTACCATTCACAGAAGCCCGCACCACAGAAAGACACAATTGTGTATTCAGGGAGACAATAAACTAACCTGGGAGTTCCATTAGGCAATCTGTGGCACAGCCAGGTACTGATGTGTTTTTTGTTTTTATTTATAAATCTGAATAAATGTGTTTATTTTCTGAAAACTTACACCTTCAAATGAATCATCATAACATATTGAAAGCATCTGTTTATGCATTATGACAAGTACTTTTTATCTTTTCTGTGCAAATGTATGACAACACCTCCCACGCTATCAAAACAGTAACCTAATTTCAACTGCATTAATTCAATCCAACAAACATGTATTACAATTTCCTATCTCATAAGGAATATGCCAGGGCTATAAAAAAGCAAAGATAATAAGGAAATAGCCCTTGTCCCCAAAGAGTGTGTCATCAGTGAGGGATTGAGATGAGTGACCAAAAATGTATTGCATTAAAAGCAGTGAAAGAGGTGCTAAGAATCACACAGGGACAGGCCCAGGGCACCAGGGCTCACTCTGGCCATGCAGAGATAAGTGTGCAACTTTCTGAGCCATTCAGACTCTGGGTGTCTAAATCAGGAAGCAGGTCCTGAAGGCATTATCCAGCCTCATGACCTTGATTCCAGTGTTCTGTCTTTCATGAGGAAGCCTGAATACATATGCCAAGAGGTGTGAACTGTGAGTAGGTTTGCTTAGAATACATGTGCACCTGGGAGACTTTTTCCCACATTCTGGTACCAAACCCCCTTTTAGTCTGATGCAGTGATGAGTTTGCATCCGCTTTCTTAGCCTTCACAGGTATTTTAGTGGAAGGTTTGTTTGGAAAGGCTGCTTTAAAATTATCATGTTTCACACTGAATACATAACTTTTGATTTTAAGACATTCTTTCTCAGAAAAAAACCTTCTAAGCATAAAATTCAGTACAAAAAACATAAAAGAAAATATTGATGCCTATGACTACATTAGCATTAAATATTTTTATGCCATCAGTTAAAAAAAGCGTGATCAAATTTTTTTAAGTATATTAATATCGTTTATAAATAACATTCTTTCAAATCAGTAAGGAAGAACTAAATAGCCTTATAACAAAATATCCCAAGGGTCGTGATGGGTGCCCATATTTCTTGCATAGAGAAATGGACAAGTAATGGGGACACAAATTGAACACAGGAAGGGAACAAGACCTGCAGGAGGAAGTGGTGAATTTCATTTCCTTCCATGTGAAAGATACAGCTGTGAGATTCTTCAGCTATCTAGAGATTCTTAACTGGGATCCACAAACACCTGGAAAGGACGGGAGCCCTGTGAGGTTGGGTTGAATCTGAGAAATCATGTAGATGTAGAAAAACAGAACAGGATAAAACACCAGTGTTTGAAGGCCAGGAAGAATCTGGAGATCTCCAAAGAAGTAAGAAGGAAAACCTAGAGCAGTCAAAGAAGAAGCAGAGAGAGCAGAGTCATGCAGACCCACAGCCAGATGCAAGGGGGTGACCCAAGAAAATACAATGGTGCTCCAAAAAACTCATGGAGAGTGGGATTGCAAACCTTCCCATGAACTTTTCAAGGTACCCTCATACATGCGTTGAAGAATTTGTATAAAGAAGGCCTGAAAATGTCCAAGTGATTTGAAATTAAGTAGTCATCAACAAGCTTAGTGAGCCAGTTTCAGTGAGATGTTATGATTGTGATGTAATTTTAGTCAAAAAAAAAAAAAAAGAAAGAAAAGAAAATGAGCCCAATGTTATTATATGCAAAGTGTGATTTCAAATAGATATAGGAAAATGGCCTGGAAGAATATATTGTAAAATGATAGTGAATACTATGTCTAAAGTTAAGAAAATTTTGCTCCTTCATATTTTCTCTATTTTAATGAATTCCATGAAACATACAAAATATCTTAAAACCATTAGGTATTACACAGAGAGAAAAAAAATGAGAAGTGTTCCTATGAGTCAGCAGTCACCAGCCAAAAACTTACCCAATAAGACAAGACAGTAAGTGAGAATAAATCCAATAAAAATGTGCACTGCATATGTTAAAAAATTAAACACCTTATTAAGAATAAAGTTTACTTGAATAAGAGAAAATTAATAAGTAATCAAATAATATTGGTGTATTAGTGCATTTTCTGTTGCTTATAGCAGAATGTCTGAAACTGGGTAATTTATAAAGAAAAGAGATTTATTTCTTTCGGTCTTGGAGGATGGGAAGTACACAGTCCAGAAGGCACATCTGTTGAGGATCTCGTTCTGGGTAGGACTCTACAGAGTCCTGTAGTAATGCAGGGCATCACATGGCAAGAACGGCATTAACAAGAGAGTTAATGTGCTCAGTTGCTCTCTTTATTAACCCATTAGTCCATGAATGGGCCAATCTAGAGGGCACAGTCCTAACAATCCAATCACCTCTTAAAGGGCCCACCTTTGAAATACCACACTCGGATTTCCCACACTCTTAACACAGTTAGAACGTGGGTCAGGTTTCCAGCATATGAACTTTTGCAGGATATTCAACCCATTGCAATTGGGCCAAGTAATTTAAAAACATTATGAAACTGGAGTATTTGGATTAAAATAGCATCACATCCTGCAAAGGAAAACAACTGGAATACATGAAAAAAGATTGGCAAAACACTGATAATTGTTGAAACTTAGGTGAAGGGTATATGTGGTTTCAATTTATGATTCTCTCTACTACTATGGAAAGTATGTCTGAAGACACAAGAAGAAGAAACTGAGACCACCACAATTCAAACTCTCCAGAACATTCACAGTAAATGCATAATTTTAAGTAAACATCATTTAAAGTAATGGAATAACTTATTCGACACAAGAATGTACAAAAGCAAAGGGCCCTGAGATGATGGGAAAGAAGCAAATAATCAATGTCCAAGCATAAAAAGTGAAATGAGGGCCGGCCCGGTGGCGCACTGCTACAGTGCGCCGCTTGGGAGCGCGGCGGTGCTCCCGCCGAGGGTTCGGATCCCACATACAGACCGGCCGCTCACTGGCTGAGCGAGGTGCGGGAGCAACACCAAGGGTTGCGATCCCATTGCCGGTCCTGGTCCGGTACGGGCGCGACACTGAGGGTTGCAATCCGTTGCCGGACACGAAAAAAGACAAAAAGGAAAAAAAAAAAAAAAGTGAAATGGACGGACAGGTCAGTAAAACCAAGAAATAGAAAAACTTCTGGAAAATGTAGAAAAATAAAAAGAAAGCATTTTAAACAATTCAGACATTTTTTAACTAAGTGCACTAACATTTGCATTTAGTTTATCTGGATATTAACAGCACAAGGGGAAAAAAACAATAATCTAATGAAACTGAAGTAATCACTTTCATCAAGCAGTTATTATCTCTTTCCTTTCATCTCTCTCAATAAACATGCAAAACGTATTAATCAGTCTGCTCATTGATTTCATAAAAAGTGATTCATTATCCGTTCTATTAATAGTTGCCAGGTTTTCTGAATCAGGAGTTGGTTGCTCAGAATGTTTAATATTTAAATATGTTGTTTTCTCCCAATTCAAACCAGAGTCAGAATAATAAATTGGGAGAAAGTATATTGAAAAACACATGGAGGTGACCATTTTGTCAGTAGTGTCCAAGAATATTTCTAGTTCTCATTTGAGCCTTGACATTCTGAATCATTTTAAATATAATATTTTCCACTAAAGCCATCTCTCCCTTCCCACCAACCTTCTCACCCCTTCCGTTTAAAATTCTCAACCTGGTGTTTTACAGACTCCATTTAATTGTGCTACCAATGTAACAAATTCTGCAAATTACATGAGTAACAAATTACACGAGATCTGTTTCTTATTGATTTCTATCAGGCTATTGCTCCATCTCTCTGAATATTTTTGAAAGCATTTGTAATCATTAGTAGTGAAGAAAGGGCACAATTCAATAGTTATTCAATGCCCTCTTCCAATTGAGGATCCACCCACACTGACTATTAAATCTGTCAGCTTCCTGATCCACCTCTCCAAAAAAACAACTAAAACAAAAACAAGAAACAAGAGATGGCTTGCATTATTTCTGTGGCTTTATCTCATTAACTGGCAGATAAAAAGAAGTTAACATCTTAATGGAGATTGTTATAATGGTTTTTATCACTTTACAGAAAGTCTTTAAATTGCTTTCAGTAAGGATGTGGCGGGTGTGTAATGGCATTAAAGAAATGCAGGGTGTCGCTCTGCTTTCTTCCATTTTGTTTGTGCATGGCTTCTCTTTCTTTGCTGACAGATGAAAGTAAACAGTAAGCACCACAAACTACCAGCGTGGTGAGTTAGCTGTTCTGAAACAGCCCAACCCCTTCTGAGACCCCCCGGCTCCCCTCTCTACTTCTGTGGCACCTGAAACAAGCTGAGGAGGAAACTGGAGTCATCCTCGATCTAAGTATCAAGTCTAAGGATTTAAATCCATTCACATATTTGGGTGTTTGAATTGTGAAGCCATATGTCCATCGTGAAAATAAGAAAATTAGAACAATTTCACATATTATTGGAACTTGTATTCAAAGAAATATGCTTAGTGAGATTGAGAATAGGCTTCCACTGCCTCGGGTATAGGATGCGTAAAACCAGCCAGCACCTGCCTTTCGTAGGTATTTCTGGAGCCAGGATTGAAGGGTAACAAGGAGCCTGGTTTGGTCACTTTCCATGATCTGTATTTCTTTCCTTCCTCCTCTTTCTGCTCCTGGGGACACAGGGCTGCAGTTCCAGAAGCCATTCTCCCCAGACCCTTTCCCCTTATCTATTCCACAATGTGTTGGGATTGTCTCTTCTTCTACAGCAGGAAAACTCCTCAACTTCAGCTCTATGACTTTTTGTGCCGGATGGTGTGTGTGTGCGAGCTGCTCTGTGCACTGTGGGATGTTGAGTGGCGTCCCTGGCCTCTGCTGCCGGCAGCACCCCCAGCCCAGCTGCAATAACCACAAGCATCTCCAGACATCACCGTTGTCCCTGAGGGGGCAGAACTGTCCCTGGTTGCAAACGGTGGCTCTTTACTTTATCTTCTTCACCGTGGGAATCATCCTTCTCTTCTCATCTGGATTGTTCTATAACACCTTTAACCACTTTCAGCATGTCAGTGACACCTGCAAATCTAATCAAGATTGAGGAAAATCAAAACGATCTTAGGATGGATGCCTGGACTAAAGAGCAACGGGAACCTGGTATGATGATCACTGTACACCTAAACCCCAGGGAAAGCCATGGAGAACCTGGATAAAGAGTTACAATTATTAGAGAGTACCTACTAAGTATAAGGCACAACACGATTTAGTGATTCAAGAAAAAAATCCATTCCTATAACTTCTTAAAGGCTATTTTTATAGTTGGCGTGTGTAAGAGATTTCTGGGGATAATTCAATAATACCTGATGTCATAGCCATTTTGTAGCTGATTAAAGTTCTAAAAATATAAACCAAGTGGGGAAAGAAATGAGTAATATAACCACACAATTAATGCTGTTTTCAATTTTTTTATTATTTATGCCTAATTACAGCAAAGTAATTATTTCGTACATTCTTATGCATGTTTCAGATAAAATTCTTTGGTAATTTAAAGAATTTTAGTACAAGCGTAATTGAGCCTCACAGTTCATACCTCATGATCCAGGTTACAGGGCTTGAAGTGATTAAGTACAGTTGTCATATACTAAGGTGGTACCTCTCTTCCTTTAAGATGCATATCCATCACCTGGGGTCTTGCTCACAGGTCTGACTCTGTGGGTCTGGGAGGAGCCTGGGACTCTGCGTTTCTAAGAAGCTCTCAGGTGGCGCAATGATGCTGGTCTGCGTACAACTCAGGGCCCCACTCCCGCGGATCCTTTGACCCAAGAGTCACGTCACAGTTTAGCATCAGTGACATGGTGCTGCCCAGTTTTGAGGAAGGGCAACGTTCATTTTTAGATTCGGATTTCAGACTTTAAAACACTCTTTTCAGCAAAAGACATCGAAAATTCCTCCCTCAGTGAAAGAAACACAAAGAGAAGGCAGCGTCCAGAGCAGAAGAGCTCAAAGAAGGAAAGCCGGTCCATGCACCCAGGAGGGGAGCGCCAGAGGCCGCTGATCCGGGAGGCCTCTTCGGGGTCACAGGCAAAGCCTCCCATTCTCTACGGCCTCAGTTTCATAAGGGATATGACACAAAAGGCCACCATTCTAGCCGAAGCCAGAATACAGTAGTGCCTCCCATCTGCGGGGGATGTGCTCCAAGACGTCCAGTGGACGCCTGAAACCGCGGATAGTGCTGAACCCTGTATAACTATGTTTTTCCCTACACATACATACCTATGACAAAATTTCAATTAGAAATTAGGCACAGTAAGATCTTAACAACAATAAGAATAAAATAGAACAATTACAACAATATATTGTAATAAAAGTTATGTCAATGTGCTCTCTCTGTCTGTCTCTCTCTGTCTCTCTCTCAACATATCTTTTTGTACTCTACCTTGGGTAACTGAAACAGCAGAATGCAAAACCGTGGATAAGGGGAGACTACTGCACAGAGTACATGAGGGATTGACAGAAGATGTGGGGACTAACTACACCTTCTGAATGCAAAGGAACTGGAGAAAAATATTAAGAGCTACTGTCCATTCTTCATATTTTATTGTATGCAACCAACATGCAGTAAGTTATATAGCTCATATTCTGGGTGTAGATGCAACGGTTTTGTTTGTTTGTTTCTGACCGGTAAGGGGGTTGAGCCACGGGTCCGGCCCAATGCAATGGTTTTTAACAAATGCTATCTTTACCAACTTCTAAGATAAGTAAGTACAATAACTATATAAAAATATAACAAAATAAAAAACATATACATAACAAAATAAAACTAGTTTATAATATATAATAATAATTATATGTAGTGTATATAAAATATACATGTATAATAATAAAATACTATCTGAGATAACTACCTGGATTGTCAGCTCCTTGCTTATCTGTTAGTCAAGAATTTAGTGATCAGAGTAGGTAGAATCTCCTAAAACCACCTCTTGAAGAAATTCTGTGTTTTTTTTTTTTTTTAAAGATGACCAGTAAGGGGATCTTAACCCTTGACTTGGTGTTGTCAGCACCACACTCAGCCAGTGAGCAAAGCGGCCATCCCTATATGGGATCCGAACCCGGGGCCTTGGTGTTATCAGCACTGCACTCTCCCGAGCGAGCCACGGGCCGGCCCAAGAAATTCTGTGTTAATGTGGCTCATGTTTTACTAAGAATTCTCAATGATACTTTTAACATATTCCAAAAAAAAATTTTTTTTTAAATCTTGTTGCTGGATGTCCATATCCTACTTTTCCCACTAAGTTGTTATTTGTTATTAGCATGAAGCAAAATAACCATTAACATAAAAATGTGTCAGATTAATTCTGGTGTCATTTTGATGTCATTAGACAATTGTAGCCAAGTTTTTCTTGGTGTTCTTATCTGCATTTATATTTAGGGGCAAGGTGCATGTGCAGTTGGACGGTGAATAGTAGGAAGCATGTAGGGTGTGGATTGCAAGTTAATCCTGTGCTCGGATGAGTGCAGCTGTTTCCACTTATCCTTCAAACTGGAAAACCTCTGAGGCCGCTTTTCCTAGAGGAGGACAGGCTGGCTGCCTTTACCTCCCAGGGCCAGGACATGGGCTCCACAGGTAGTTCTCTCCCCTGGCCTCCATTGCCTGATCTGTGAAATAAGGGCGCTTGACAAGATGATTCCTAAAGTACTTCTCAAGTCTATGATTCTACAACTTTAATGCCTTTAATATTGAGGAAAATGTGCGCCATAATGAGTCCTCTCAGCACATCATCTAAAATAGAGTATGATTAAATAATAAAATGTCAGTTTTCAATTGCATAGTGTAATTTTTTTAAAAATGCATTTTGAGACAAGAAGATTGTTCTAAGCTTTCATAGATGTTAATGCTTTTTTAAAAAGTATACTTTTCTCACACGGTATGATGCCAGTAGGAATAATTTATTCCTGGACTTTTTTTTATCAGCATCTATCTGTGATCATGTTCCAAAATATCATTTTATCGGCACATAAATACAAGTATCCTGAACATGAAAACCTAAAAATTAATCAGAAATTGATACCGAAAGGAAAAATCCAGACAACAAATGTAAAGTTCAAGTTTCTATCACCTTGTTTTTAAAAAAGAGAGTTTCTAAAATAGGAGGGTACTTCAAAGAGTTCATGAAAAGACTTACATTGTCTTTTAATGATACTTTTCCACAAGCTTTTTCAAGTTCCCTCATATATATAAATTGATTTTTCAGAAACATAAACTATTCTTTTATTAACTTATTATAATCTTCTATCACATTGTTCTTACTAATAGAGTTGGCAGTACAATAAAACATCATTAAAATGCATTAAGTTAGAAAACCAAATTCCAACCTTGTCTGCTTTACCTCCCCCATCCCAGTTGAACCTAACATTTGCCATCTTCCTATGTACATTGTGTCATGCTCCTAATACTGTAATATATACCATTCTGCACTCTAGTGTCTCATTAACTTATCTGTATGATTGAGGAAATCGGGTTGAGTTCTTATCAACAGATAGGACACACTAGCTTCTTATTTGCCTTATTCCAACTTTAGGGAAATTTATAATCCACAAGGATCTAAACTTGACAGGTATTTTAATGAAAAATGGCTAAGTCCTTCTCAGATAGCTGACCTGCACCTGACACCACCCACAGAGAAGGTAGCCTCTCTGGATTCTTAAATGCTGCATTGAATCAACCCTGGAGAAAGGCCTACTTCTCATCTAAATGGAACCAGTTCTTGGGAAAGGAACCTTATTTACAGCCACAGACCCAGTGTGATTCCCTCACTATTAGGGGCATTATTCTTCCTTCTGTTATCACCATCCTGAGCCTCAGCCCGTAAGGACTCATGCAGCTCCTAAGGAATACAGATGGCTGAGTTGATTTTTATGTTAACTAGCATATATTTGTACCATTTACGAATAAGTATTACTCAGTGGAGGATAAGAAATAGAAGACAATAATGTAGCCTTTTATGCTTACACAAATTTTATGGGAAAGAGCTGGTTCCAACGAGAACATTTCTGCTATCGCCACAAACTCAATTTCTACTTCAACTATATAATTTTATCAGGCTTGAGAATAACCAAAAAACAATACTGCTAAATGTTGGCTTTAAATCACCATTTGTCTATCTAAATCATGATGAATGCAGTGATTAGAAATGGCACTATTGATTATTAAATGTCAGAATGAATTCACTAATGAAGTTATGGAGACAAATATCACATAAGGTTGATTACTGTGACAAGTTTGGCCGAAGTCCTGAATCAAAAATTCCCAAAACTCTAAAAATATAAAAGTATCCATAACTTATATCCATTCTAATAATAACTCATCATAATTTTAACTTTGTTAAAAATATGTTTCAATGACAATTATGGATATGGAATGCGACTTATCATTCAAAATAGAGTCATTGTAAACGCACCACGTTAGCAGCAGTCAGATGCTGAGCACACTTGGGTGAACATAGTACAGGCGATTTCTTACCTTCTAGTTGGGGAATGAGATAAAGAACAAGCAAATAAGCTAATAAATAATCACTAAAGACGATAGCCGCCATGGATGAGATAGGGAGTGTGCTGTGAGAGGATTGGGCGGGGAGGGAGGTTTCAGACACGTTCGCTGCAGGAGCTCAAGTGTGGCCCAGGGGCAGCTCTGGGCATCCGCGGCGGGTGCAGGGAGGGCAGGTGCAGCCGTCGCCTCGGGATCGGAAGCCGCGGCAGCGCCCTCTGCAAGGATGGGAAGCAGATGAGACACTTGAACTGGAGGAGCAACGTTATCGAACTTGAATATGAAACCGCTGTCGCCGACGGCTGGATGCAAGCTCCGGTGCACGTGGGGGGCGCAGGGCCGGGCCGGGGGAGCCGGGACAGACGCGGAGAGCAGCGGCCGCGGTGCGCGCGTGAGGCCAGGACGAAGGGCAGTGGAAGGGTGTCGTGGAGCGCGTGGGTGATGCTTCCTAAGGTCACTTTCCTTCCCCGGAGCTCCAGCCCTGCCAATTTGACATGTATTCACCTTTCTGGGTTCATCACCTCAGCGGACTCAGAAACACTGTTAGTTTCTCTCTCTTTCTCTTTTTCTCCAGAAGCCTAACCCAAGCAGAAAACGATAAACTGCTACTTCTTTAAAGGATCACCTCTATCGACATACAAACATCACCTTATTTCTTCTACTAAAATAAATAAAAGCGCCCCCCACCCGCCTGCCGTCTTCCAGGTATGGCATCATTTCTCCTACGCAAAACTTTGCAAAGGTGGGTCTGGAGTCGCCGGGTGTTCCTCGTCACCCGCGAGTCTCGGCTCGCCTCTCCCCACACAGGCCCCGCCAACGACAAACTTCATGGATTCCAGCCGTCCTTGACAAGCTCCCGTCTCCGCGTGCAGCCCTCTCGCTCGCGGGGACCCCTCGTCCCCGCCGTCGGTCCTTTGCAGCCTCCAGGGCCGGCTCCAGCCCCTCTGTTGACCTTGGAGCAGAGAAGGACGCAGGAACTCTTCGTGGTCGCCTTCCCTGTCCACACGCACGCCAGCGCCAGGCCGTCCAGCTCATCTCTCTGCAGAAGACTCTCAGCACGACTTATTTAGCCCCATAACTGCTTTGTCCTCCAGTTCCGGGGATTCAGCTGCCCATGAGACGTGTCCACGGGAATGTCTGACGATCATTCCCGTCTCCCCATCACAGCAGACCTGCTCCTGCCTCTATTTCCCTCCCAGAAGCAGCACCCCAGCTACCCCTCCCAGTTATTCAAGGCAAAAATCTAGATGTTTTGATTTTCCCTTTTCTTTTCTTACCACGCACATCTCAGCTGTGGGCGTATCCTGTCAACTCTAACTTGAAAGCACATCCTAAGCCACATCTCAAGTCCTCTTTACAATGACGATAGTGTAAGTCTGGAGTAGAATCATCTTTTAAAAAGATAAATTAGATCATTTCTTTCCTGCATCGGTCTTCTCCGTGAGCACCTCTAACACACAGCATGGAGGTTAAGCCTTTTCTCCAGCTTTTCGTGCCCTTTTCCACGTGGAACACACCTGCCCTCCCTCACCTCATCCCACCACCCCAGCCCAGCCTCTCTGGAACTTGCCCAATTTGGTTCCCTTCGGTGCCTTTGCTCTGGTTATTTCTCCCACCTGAACTTCTTTCACAACGCTTCTCACGACTGATTCCTTCTTATTTCACTCAAACCTCAATCTAAGGTCACCTGCCCAGTGACTTCCCATGGCCACCCAGTCTAAACGGCATGACAATACAGTCCCTGTCTATCGTGACACCATTTTAATCTTCCACGGAGCACTGAAGCTGATATTTCATGGTACTTGTTGGTTTATTGTCATCTCTGCAGCACTCCCTCCCCACGCCATCCCAGCCTGTGAAAGTAGGAATAGTGAGTATGTTCTTTTTCTAAGGCATCCCCAGTGCCTGACATGTAGCTTTTGTCATATTTGCTGCGTGAGTCACAGAAGGAACAACAGCTGTGGTTAGGCTCATCATGACACAGCAATGAGAGAGAAAGGGGAAGATGGAGAAAC
>NW_007728457.1:10765-25793 GCF_000696425.1 Galeopterus variegatus | reverse complement strand
GGTGCTCCCGCCGAGGGTTCGGATCCCACATACAGACCGGCCGCTCACTGGCTGAGCGAGGTGCGGGAGCAACACCAAGGGTTGCGATCCCATTGCCGGTCCTGGTCCGGTACGGGCGCGACACTGAGGGTTGCAATCCGTTGCCGGACACGAAAAAAGACAAAAAGGAAAAAAAAAAAAAAAGTGAAATGGACGGACAGGTCAGTAAAACCAAGAAATAGAAAAACTTCTGGAAAATGTAGAAAAATAAAAAGAAAGCATTTTAAACAATTCAGACATTTTTTAACTAAGTGCACTAACATTTGCATTTAGTTTATCTGGATATTAACAGCACAAGGGGAAAAAAACAATAATCTAATGAAACTGAAGTAATCACTTTCATCAAGCAGTTATTATCTCTTTCCTTTCATCTCTCTCAATAAACATGCAAAACGTATTAATCAGTCTGCTCATTGATTTCATAAAAAGTGATTCATTATCCGTTCTATTAATAGTTGCCAGGTTTTCTGAATCAGGAGTTGGTTGCTCAGAATGTTTAATATTTAAATATGTTGTTTTCTCCCAATTCAAACCAGAGTCAGAATAATAAATTGGGAGAAAGTATATTGAAAAACACATGGAGGTGACCATTTTGTCAGTAGTGTCCAAGAATATTTCTAGTTCTCATTTGAGCCTTGACATTCTGAATCATTTTAAATATAATATTTTCCACTAAAGCCATCTCTCCCTTCCCACCAACCTTCTCACCCCTTCCGTTTAAAATTCTCAACCTGGTGTTTTACAGACTCCATTTAATTGTGCTACCAATGTAACAAATTCTGCAAATTACATGAGTAACAAATTACACGAGATCTGTTTCTTATTGATTTCTATCAGGCTATTGCTCCATCTCTCTGAATATTTTTGAAAGCATTTGTAATCATTAGTAGTGAAGAAAGGGCACAATTCAATAGTTATTCAATGCCCTCTTCCAATTGAGGATCCACCCACACTGACTATTAAATCTGTCAGCTTCCTGATCCACCTCTCCAAAAAAACAACTAAAACAAAAACAAGAAACAAGAGATGGCTTGCATTATTTCTGTGGCTTTATCTCATTAACTGGCAGATAAAAAGAAGTTAACATCTTAATGGAGATTGTTATAATGGTTTTTATCACTTTACAGAAAGTCTTTAAATTGCTTTCAGTAAGGATGTGGCGGGTGTGTAATGGCATTAAAGAAATGCAGGGTGTCGCTCTGCTTTCTTCCATTTTGTTTGTGCATGGCTTCTCTTTCTTTGCTGACAGATGAAAGTAAACAGTAAGCACCACAAACTACCAGCGTGGTGAGTTAGCTGTTCTGAAACAGCCCAACCCCTTCTGAGACCCCCCGGCTCCCCTCTCTACTTCTGTGGCACCTGAAACAAGCTGAGGAGGAAACTGGAGTCATCCTCGATCTAAGTATCAAGTCTAAGGATTTAAATCCATTCACATATTTGGGTGTTTGAATTGTGAAGCCATATGTCCATCGTGAAAATAAGAAAATTAGAACAATTTCACATATTATTGGAACTTGTATTCAAAGAAATATGCTTAGTGAGATTGAGAATAGGCTTCCACTGCCTCGGGTATAGGATGCGTAAAACCAGCCAGCACCTGCCTTTCGTAGGTATTTCTGGAGCCAGGATTGAAGGGTAACAAGGAGCCTGGTTTGGTCACTTTCCATGATCTGTATTTCTTTCCTTCCTCCTCTTTCTGCTCCTGGGGACACAGGGCTGCAGTTCCAGAAGCCATTCTCCCCAGACCCTTTCCCCTTATCTATTCCACAATGTGTTGGGATTGTCTCTTCTTCTACAGCAGGAAAACTCCTCAACTTCAGCTCTATGACTTTTTGTGCCGGATGGTGTGTGTGTGCGAGCTGCTCTGTGCACTGTGGGATGTTGAGTGGCGTCCCTGGCCTCTGCTGCCGGCAGCACCCCCAGCCCAGCTGCAATAACCACAAGCATCTCCAGACATCACCGTTGTCCCTGAGGGGGCAGAACTGTCCCTGGTTGCAAACGGTGGCTCTTTACTTTATCTTCTTCACCGTGGGAATCATCCTTCTCTTCTCATCTGGATTGTTCTATAACACCTTTAACCACTTTCAGCATGTCAGTGACACCTGCAAATCTAATCAAGATTGAGGAAAATCAAAACGATCTTAGGATGGATGCCTGGACTAAAGAGCAACGGGAACCTGGTATGATGATCACTGTACACCTAAACCCCAGGGAAAGCCATGGAGAACCTGGATAAAGAGTTACAATTATTAGAGAGTACCTACTAAGTATAAGGCACAACACGATTTAGTGATTCAAGAAAAAAATCCATTCCTATAACTTCTTAAAGGCTATTTTTATAGTTGGCGTGTGTAAGAGATTTCTGGGGATAATTCAATAATACCTGATGTCATAGCCATTTTGTAGCTGATTAAAGTTCTAAAAATATAAACCAAGTGGGGAAAGAAATGAGTAATATAACCACACAATTAATGCTGTTTTCAATTTTTTTATTATTTATGCCTAATTACAGCAAAGTAATTATTTCGTACATTCTTATGCATGTTTCAGATAAAATTCTTT
The DNA here is from genome assembly GCF_000696425.1 of Galeopterus variegatus. Classification (NCBI taxonomy): domain Eukaryota; kingdom Metazoa; phylum Chordata; class Mammalia; order Dermoptera; family Cynocephalidae; genus Galeopterus; species Galeopterus variegatus. The sequence continues at coordinate 23,192 of NW_007728457.1, read as the reverse complement.
GGTAATTTAAAGAATTTTAGTACAAGCGTAATTGAGCCTCACAGTTCATACCTCATGATCCAGGTTACAGGGCTTGAAGTGATTAAGTACAGTTGTCATATACTAAGGTGGTACCTCTCTTCCTTTAAGATGCATATCCATCACCTGGGGTCTTGCTCACAGGTCTGACTCTGTGGGTCTGGGAGGAGCCTGGGACTCTGCGTTTCTAAGAAGCTCTCAGGTGGCGCAATGATGCTGGTCTGCGTACAACTCAGGGCCCCACTCCCGCGGATCCTTTGACCCAAGAGTCACGTCACAGTTTAGCATCAGTGACATGGTGCTGCCCAGTTTTGAGGAAGGGCAACGTTCATTTTTAGATTCGGATTTCAGACTTTAAAACACTCTTTTCAGCAAAAGACATCGAAAATTCCTCCCTCAGTGAAAGAAACACAAAGAGAAGGCAGCGTCCAGAGCAGAAGAGCTCAAAGAAGGAAAGCCGGTCCATGCACCCAGGAGGGGAGCGCCAGAGGCCGCTGATCCGGGAGGCCTCTTCGGGGTCACAGGCAAAGCCTCCCATTCTCTACGGCCTCAGTTTCATAAGGGATATGACACAAAAGGCCACCATTCTAGCCGAAGCCAGAATACAGTAGTGCCTCCCATCTGCGGGGGATGTGCTCCAAGACGTCCAGTGGACGCCTGAAACCGCGGATAGTGCTGAACCCTGTATAACTATGTTTTTCCCTACACATACATACCTATGACAAAATTTCAATTAGAAATTAGGCACAGTAAGATCTTAACAACAATAAGAATAAAATAGAACAATTACAACAATATATTGTAATAAAAGTTATGTCAATGTGCTCTCTCTGTCTGTCTCTCTCTGTCTCTCTCTCAACATATCTTTTTGTACTCTACCTTGGGTAACTGAAACAGCAGAATGCAAAACCGTGGATAAGGGGAGACTACTGCACAGAGTACATGAGGGATTGACAGAAGATGTGGGGACTAACTACACCTTCTGAATGCAAAGGAACTGGAGAAAAATATTAAGAGCTACTGTCCATTCTTCATATTTTATTGTATGCAACCAACATGCAGTAAGTTATATAGCTCATATTCTGGGTGTAGATGCAACGGTTTTGTTTGTTTGTTTCTGACCGGTAAGGGGGTTGAGCCACGGGTCCGGCCCAATGCAATGGTTTTTAACAAATGCTATCTTTACCAACTTCTAAGATAAGTAAGTACAATAACTATATAAAAATATAACAAAATAAAAAACATATACATAACAAAATAAAACTAGTTTATAATATATAATAATAATTATATGTAGTGTATATAAAATATACATGTATAATAATAAAATACTATCTGAGATAACTACCTGGATTGTCAGCTCCTTGCTTATCTGTTAGTCAAGAATTTAGTGATCAGAGTAGGTAGAATCTCCTAAAACCACCTCTTGAAGAAATTCTGTGTTTTTTTTTTTTTTTAAAGATGACCAGTAAGGGGATCTTAACCCTTGACTTGGTGTTGTCAGCACCACACTCAGCCAGTGAGCAAAGCGGCCATCCCTATATGGGATCCGAACCCGGGGCCTTGGTGTTATCAGCACTGCACTCTCCCGAGCGAGCCACGGGCCGGCCCAAGAAATTCTGTGTTAATGTGGCTCATGTTTTACTAAGAATTCTCAATGATACTTTTAACATATTCCAAAAAAAAATTTTTTTTTAAATCTTGTTGCTGGATGTCCATATCCTACTTTTCCCACTAAGTTGTTATTTGTTATTAGCATGAAGCAAAATAACCATTAACATAAAAATGTGTCAGATTAATTCTGGTGTCATTTTGATGTCATTAGACAATTGTAGCCAAGTTTTTCTTGGTGTTCTTATCTGCATTTATATTTAGGGGCAAGGTGCATGTGCAGTTGGACGGTGAATAGTAGGAAGCATGTAGGGTGTGGATTGCAAGTTAATCCTGTGCTCGGATGAGTGCAGCTGTTTCCACTTATCCTTCAAACTGGAAAACCTCTGAGGCCGCTTTTCCTAGAGGAGGACAGGCTGGCTGCCTTTACCTCCCAGGGCCAGGACATGGGCTCCACAGGTAGTTCTCTCCCCTGGCCTCCATTGCCTGATCTGTGAAATAAGGGCGCTTGACAAGATGATTCCTAAAGTACTTCTCAAGTCTATGATTCTACAACTTTAATGCCTTTAATATTGAGGAAAATGTGCGCCATAATGAGTCCTCTCAGCACATCATCTAAAATAGAGTATGATTAAATAATAAAATGTCAGTTTTCAATTGCATAGTGTAATTTTTTTAAAAATGCATTTTGAGACAAGAAGATTGTTCTAAGCTTTCATAGATGTTAATGCTTTTTTAAAAAGTATACTTTTCTCACACGGTATGATGCCAGTAGGAATAATTTATTCCTGGACTTTTTTTTATCAGCATCTATCTGTGATCATGTTCCAAAATATCATTTTATCGGCACATAAATACAAGTATCCTGAACATGAAAACCTAAAAATTAATCAGAAATTGATACCGAAAGGAAAAATCCAGACAACAAATGTAAAGTTCAAGTTTCTATCACCTTGTTTTTAAAAAAGAGAGTTTCTAAAATAGGAGGGTACTTCAAAGAGTTCATGAAAAGACTTACATTGTCTTTTAATGATACTTTTCCACAAGCTTTTTCAAGTTCCCTCATATATATAAATTGATTTTTCAGAAACATAAACTATTCTTTTATTAACTTATTATAATCTTCTATCACATTGTTCTTACTAATAGAGTTGGCAGTACAATAAAACATCATTAAAATGCATTAAGTTAGAAAACCAAATTCCAACCTTGTCTGCTTTACCTCCCCCATCCCAGTTGAACCTAACATTTGCCATCTTCCTATGTACATTGTGTCATGCTCCTAATACTGTAATATATACCATTCTGCACTCTAGTGTCTCATTAACTTATCTGTATGATTGAGGAAATCGGGTTGAGTTCTTATCAACAGATAGGACACACTAGCTTCTTATTTGCCTTATTCCAACTTTAGGGAAATTTATAATCCACAAGGATCTAAACTTGACAGGTATTTTAATGAAAAATGGCTAAGTCCTTCTCAGATAGCTGACCTGCACCTGACACCACCCACAGAGAAGGTAGCCTCTCTGGATTCTTAAATGCTGCATTGAATCAACCCTGGAGAAAGGCCTACTTCTCATCTAAATGGAACCAGTTCTTGGGAAAGGAACCTTATTTACAGCCACAGACCCAGTGTGATTCCCTCACTATTAGGGGCATTATTCTTCCTTCTGTTATCACCATCCTGAGCCTCAGCCCGTAAGGACTCATGCAGCTCCTAAGGAATACAGATGGCTGAGTTGATTTTTATGTTAACTAGCATATATTTGTACCATTTACGAATAAGTATTACTCAGTGGAGGATAAGAAATAGAAGACAATAATGTAGCCTTTTATGCTTACACAAATTTTATGGGAAAGAGCTGGTTCCAACGAGAACATTTCTGCTATCGCCACAAACTCAATTTCTACTTCAACTATATAATTTTATCAGGCTTGAGAATAACCAAAAAACAATACTGCTAAATGTTGGCTTTAAATCACCATTTGTCTATCTAAATCATGATGAATGCAGTGATTAGAAATGGCACTATTGATTATTAAATGTCAGAATGAATTCACTAATGAAGTTATGGAGACAAATATCACATAAGGTTGATTACTGTGACAAGTTTGGCCGAAGTCCTGAATCAAAAATTCCCAAAACTCTAAAAATATAAAAGTATCCATAACTTATATCCATTCTAATAATAACTCATCATAATTTTAACTTTGTTAAAAATATGTTTCAATGACAATTATGGATATGGAATGCGACTTATCATTCAAAATAGAGTCATTGTAAACGCACCACGTTAGCAGCAGTCAGATGCTGAGCACACTTGGGTGAACATAGTACAGGCGATTTCTTACCTTCTAGTTGGGGAATGAGATAAAGAACAAGCAAATAAGCTAATAAATAATCACTAAAGACGATAGCCGCCATGGATGAGATAGGGAGTGTGCTGTGAGAGGATTGGGCGGGGAGGGAGGTTTCAGACACGTTCGCTGCAGGAGCTCAAGTGTGGCCCAGGGGCAGCTCTGGGCATCCGCGGCGGGTGCAGGGAGGGCAGGTGCAGCCGTCGCCTCGGGATCGGAAGCCGCGGCAGCGCCCTCTGCAAGGATGGGAAGCAGATGAGACACTTGAACTGGAGGAGCAACGTTATCGAACTTGAATATGAAACCGCTGTCGCCGACGGCTGGATGCAAGCTCCGGTGCACGTGGGGGGCGCAGGGCCGGGCCGGGGGAGCCGGGACAGACGCGGAGAGCAGCGGCCGCGGTGCGCGCGTGAGGCCAGGACGAAGGGCAGTGGAAGGGTGTCGTGGAGCGCGTGGGTGATGCTTCCTAAGGTCACTTTCCTTCCCCGGAGCTCCAGCCCTGCCAATTTGACATGTATTCACCTTTCTGGGTTCATCACCTCAGCGGACTCAGAAACACTGTTAGTTTCTCTCTCTTTCTCTTTTTCTCCAGAAGCCTAACCCAAGCAGAAAACGATAAACTGCTACTTCTTTAAAGGATCACCTCTATCGACATACAAACATCACCTTATTTCTTCTACTAAAATAAATAAAAGCGCCCCCCACCCGCCTGCCGTCTTCCAGGTATGGCATCATTTCTCCTACGCAAAACTTTGCAAAGGTGGGTCTGGAGTCGCCGGGTGTTCCTCGTCACCCGCGAGTCTCGGCTCGCCTCTCCCCACACAGGCCCCGCCAACGACAAACTTCATGGATTCCAGCCGTCCTTGACAAGCTCCCGTCTCCGCGTGCAGCCCTCTCGCTCGCGGGGACCCCTCGTCCCCGCCGTCGGTCCTTTGCAGCCTCCAGGGCCGGCTCCAGCCCCTCTGTTGACCTTGGAGCAGAGAAGGACGCAGGAACTCTTCGTGGTCGCCTTCCCTGTCCACACGCACGCCAGCGCCAGGCCGTCCAGCTCATCTCTCTGCAGAAGACTCTCAGCACGACTTATTTAGCCCCATAACTGCTTTGTCCTCCAGTTCCGGGGATTCAGCTGCCCATGAGACGTGTCCACGGGAATGTCTGACGATCATTCCCGTCTCCCCATCACAGCAGACCTGCTCCTGCCTCTATTTCCCTCCCAGAAGCAGCACCCCAGCTACCCCTCCCAGTTATTCAAGGCAAAAATCTAGATGTTTTGATTTTCCCTTTTCTTTTCTTACCACGCACATTACATCGATTTTGGACATGTTTCTCAAATAATCTGGATCATCACATATATTTGCCAAAAGCATCTGAAAATTTATATCAAAAATATTTTCTTGACATATATGTGTCACTCTGCGTCCAATCAGGAGCTACAAACCACAGCATAATTTATATAAGGGAAGTTTAATGTAAAGAAATATTAAGCTATTTCTTAGGAAATGGAGCAGGAGATTAATTGAGATAGAAAAACTCGAGGCATCCCAAGCTGTGGGTGAGTACTGGGGAGGACACACACAGAAGAGGGCTCAGACTTTGATGAAGAAGGTGTGGCTACATCCACTGGAGAGTGCAGGATTTTGCTGGGTTTCTCAGGCCAGATCTGGTCCACGAGGCTGGACTAGTGGGGATATCCCTCTGTGACACAGGCAAACTGAGGCCTACATGTAGAGGCCGGAAGCCCATGGTGTCCATGTCAGGAGGGCTTCAGGAACCAGACCTCCAGCATGCAGGTAGGGGGCCCGGTGGGGTGCACAGCCTAAGTCCAGGCCGCCCTTGGCAGGGAACCAGTACACCTCTTGTGAGTTGTGGACCAAGGCAGCCCTGGGCACTGTGCAGCAGCTAGCCTACTGCATGGTCAGCTGTGAAGGGCCACAGCATACCCACGTGTGGGGCAAGAGCAGCGAGCTGAGCCAGGGCATGGTCGTGTGCTGTCCACAGTCCTGGCTACACCAGCTCTGTCCATGTCGAGAGCTGCAGAAAGCATTCTGCAGCAAAACATGAGAGAGCTACACCCTGCCCCCCCCCCACGGGAAACCACATCACTGAGCAGTGAAGAAAAGAAGCATGCTGTCCAGGAGCCTGGCCTCCAGCCCTGAGCAGCAGACAGGAAAACCCTTATTTCACTCAAACCTCAATCTAAGGTCACCTGCCCAGTGACTTCCCATGGCCACCCAGTCTAAACGGCATGACAATACAGTCCCTGTCTATCGTGACACCATTTTAATCTTCCACGGAGCACTGAAGCTGATATTTCATGGTACTTGTTGGTTTATTGTCATCTCTGCAGCACTCCCTCCCCACGCCATCCCAGCCTGTGAAAGTAGGAATAGTGAGTATGTTCTTTTTCTAAGGCATCCCCAGTGCCTGACATGTAGCTTTTGTCATATTTGCTGCGTGAGTCACAGAAGGAACAACAGCTGTGGTTAGGCTCATCATGACACAGCAATGAGAGAGAAAGGGGAAGATGGAGAAACGGTGATGAGGCTCACAAGCAGGAGGGTCCAGAATGCTGTCCAGCAGTCAGGCAGGTGCTACACAGCACGCTACCACAGCGGCAGGTCAGCTAGCCACACACCCAGATGTTCAGTTGGTAAAGACACAGAGTCTAAATGGACTTAGACGATCTGTCGCCCTACACCACAGGTAGCACGAGCTTCATGAGTGCACTGGGGCCCTTTCCTCCCCAGTCCTGCAGTGCGATGTGAAAACAGGCCCAGGAGAACACTACGCCCACGGGAGATCTGTGTCACAGTTAAGGAGCTCAAAGAGTAGGAGATCTTGGTCTATTTAGGAGATGCTATATAAGGCTATGTCTGGCTCATTTGCCCCAATTCACAGTACATCGATTTTGGACATGTTTCTCAAATAATCTGGATCATCACATATATTTGCCAAAAGCATCTGAAAATTTATATCAAAAATATTTTCTTGACATATATGTGTCACTCTGGGTCCAGTCAGGAGCTACAAACCACAGCATAATTTATACAAGGGAAGTTTAATGTAAAGAAATATTAAGCTATTTCTTAGGAAATGGAGCAGGAGATTAATTGAGATAGAAAAACTCGAGGCATCCCAAGCTGTGGGTGAGTACTGGGGAGGACACACATAGAAGAGGGCTCAGACTTTGATGAAGAAGGTGTGGCTACATCCACTGGAGAGTGCAGGATTTTGCTGGGTTTCTCAGGCCAGATCTGGTCCACGAGGCTGGACTAGTGGGGATATCCCTCTGTGACACAGGCAAACTGAGGCCTACATGTAGAGGCCGGAAGCCCATGGTGTCCATGTCAGGAGGGCTTCAGGAACCAGACCTCCAGCATGCAGGTAGGGGGCCTGGTGGGGTGCACAGCCTAAGTCCAGGCCGCCCTTGGCAGGGAACCAGTACACCTCTTGTGAGTTGTGGACCAAGGCAGCCCTGGGCACTGTGCAGCAGCTAGCCTACTGCATGGTCAGCTGTGAAGGGCCACAGCATACCCACGTGTGGGGCAAGAGCAGCGAGCTGAGCCAGGGCATGGTCGTGTGCTGTCCACAGTCCTGGCTACACCAGCTCTGTCCATGTCGAGAGCTGCAGAAAGCATTCTGCAGCAAAACATGAGAGAGCTACACCCTGCCCCCCCCCCCCACGGGAAACCACATCACTGAGCAGTGAAGAAAAGAAGCATGCTGTCCAGGAGCCTGGCCTCCAGCCCTGAGCAGCAGACAGGAAAACCCTCCTTCCTGCAGTGTCTCTCCAGCACCTTCTGCCAACAATCCTGAACATCAGAGCAGCTGGCAAAGGAACACTGTAAAGGAGGCTCACCTCTGTTTTACAGATCAGGCAATGAATTTGGAGCTGAGAGTCAGTAAATTGATAATTGACAAATTGATCGTATGGCCTATGCCAGCCACTCCGTGAGTTCCACCCACCTGTAACACTCATAAAACATTTCCTGGGACCTTATCTGTGGTCCATGAAAAGAACTGTTTCCAAGGACAGGAGGATTCCTAGGAAAATAGCCCTTCTATGTGTGACGTGATCAGTTTGATCATCATCCTGCCATTAGTAAGTGCTCAACAGTGCAGACTCCTGCCTGGGATCCAGGCTAAGAATAAAGCAAACTCGACATTCCCCAGTGCCAAAATTTACCCTGTAGTAAACAACAACCCAGGACTAAATGCTCTATGACTGAAAAGTTAATAGTTCCTTCTACATGATATAGAGAGTGGGTGCAAGTTTCAGTAGTAGTGTGGAAAATACTGCAAAATCTTTGAGATCAACCAAACTAAGCAGTTTACAAAACATTGCTTTTATATTTAAGTGTATTCTTGCATGTTTTCTTTTTTCTTAAATAAGTAAAACAAATATATTTTCTGAAAAGTGAAGGGGATCCAATAAATAAATAAATAGCATTGCCATCATCACTCATAAAATTTTTCAGATTAAAAATGTATTATTCATATTCATAGATGTTGTTATTCTTGGATCTTTTAGTGACATTAATTATGTGATATAATTACATCTCCATTTCCTAATCTAATATTTCTTCCCGCTTCATTTCTAAATCATCAGTGTTCCCTTGTTTTCCTCTTCAGTTATTTAAGTAGTACAGTAAGCTTGCTTTCAGCTAGTTGTAATTAAAATATTATCTATGAGCACTTTCAAGCCAGGTTATCATCCTCAAAGCAAGGAAAGATGAGGCAATTTTGGAGAAACTCAGTGCCAAATCAAATTACTTAGATGAATGCTTTAATTTTCCTTTTTTTTTCTTCAACTAACTTTAAAATGTGTGGGTGATTGTTTTATATAGGGGTTCACATGGTACAAAACCAATGTAAATCCAAATGAAGAGCTGGAGGAGTCAGGGGAGACCCCAAGGTGGGCTGAGTCAATGCACTCTCCCCTCCCCAGGGGGCACTGCCCTGAGCCCCAGAACCCAGAAGGCCAGCACCCTGCCTCACACAGCCTGCTTTCTAGAGAACACTGATTGTAAACCTGTGAACAGCCGGTGGACAGTTCAGGGAATGATGAGTGCTGTGGGTAAAATTGAAGGGCACGAGTGGGAAAGGAAGAGAGTTTGGGGAGGGAAGAGGGAGGTGAGAAGGTTCATGGTGTCACCTAACCAGGCACCTGAATGACCGAACTGCTGAGATGTTCCAGGACCACACAAAATGCAAAAGGTCTGCAGTGGATAGAATGTCCCCCCAAACTCACTGACACTTAATCCCCACTGCAAACGTTAAGAAGGTGGGAAATCCTATAGTGATGATTGAAAGATGGGCTCTTGGAGAAATAATTAGATTGTAGGACCATGCTGTAGTGAAGGGATTAGTAATGATGGTCAGGGGTGTGATCCTGAGGGCTTTGAAAGGAGAGCACATGAGAGATTAGTCTCTCTCTATCTCTCTTCTCCACCATTTCTGCTGTGTGAGACCTCTGAGTCACTGTTGCCATCACCAAGACCCTCACCAGATGTGTTCCCTGGACTTTGGACTTCCCAGCCTCTGAAACTGTAATCAATAAATTTCATTTGCTTACAAATTACTTAGTTCTGTGTATTTTGTTATAAGCAACAGAAAGGGACTAATACAGAAAATCGGTACCAGAGGTGGAAGTTTCAGAGTCTTGGTGGGAAAGAGAATGGTACAGGGTGCAGTCAGGGGGCCTGGTGTCCTGCTCTGTTCAACTCCAGCTGTGCCCAACACACAAGACACGTTGTGGGGTCCAAAGAATGCGCCCATGGTGAGCCCATGACTATCCTTCTAGAACACTCTCTGGTGCCTGGACTTGGGATTATCTGACCCAAACAGTCCATGCCTGCTTCTAGAGCCTTTAAAGATTTCTTCCCTTTCCTGCCTCAAGCACCAAGCGTGGAGAGAGGAGGCCTGAAGGGTAGGCAGCAGCATGAGCAGAGACTGGGTGGCCGCTGGGCTATGCACGCACCTCCCTGCAAAGGCCGAGCTGGGTGGGAGGAGAAGCAGCTTGTGGGGGCAGTGGGAGCCTTCACTGCACTCTCACCTGCCTGTCCTGCCAAGGTTAGAGCTGATCTCTCAGGATCTCTCAGGAGCTGGCCAGGAGTGTACGAGGGGGAAGCCATTGCATGTTCACGGCCAGGAGAAGTGACCTTGACCTTACATAAATTCATTGTGCAAACATAGATTGAAGCCTACAGACACAGTGGCCAGTGACAGTCACAGCTCTAGCCTCCCCGAGTTCACCATTCTGCAGGGACAGTAGATTTGAGAGAACAATTAGAAATGTGGTGCTCGCTGCTTTTGTGTGTGGTAAAGCACAGGGGTCTCACTTTGTTTGGCTGGGGGTTCAGGAGTACTTCACTGAGATGGGGGAGAGGGAAAGGTAGATAAAGTCAAACTGGGACCGGAACAGGGAAATGGAGTTTATTATGTGGACGGACATTGTAGGTCTAGAAAACAGCGTTAGCCGTAAGCAGGAAAAGCCTGGAGATTTCCATACACTGAAAAAGAAAAAAGAAAAACCCACAGACACGAGTGTAGACATGAGCAAGCAGGCACGTTTGAAGTTGAAATGCTCCTTCGGTCCCAATCCCGCAGCGCTGCAGAGCAAACCACAGGTTCCAGTTCACTGGAAGGACGGCGGGAAGATGTTACAGGGTTAAACCTGACGGTAACATGCTCAGGTTGCATTTTTAAACGGTCACGGACTGCACTGAGTAAAAGGCTGGAAGGCGACAAGCGCAGAAGCAGAAGGACGGGTTAGAAAGCTACGAGAGGTAAAGGCAGGCGACGTCGCAGGGAACGGGAAGGGGGGGAGGGGGATACGTGAGTGTCTCAGCAGCTGGCAGCACACTCGATCCGTCCACTCGCTGCTCGCCCCCTCTCGAGAGGTGGCGTTATCACTCCATAAGTGAGGAGACAGGGGCTTCAAGAGGCCGGGCACGAACGGAGGCTCCGCAGAGCGGTGCTCGTCCTCGCAGGACACACGATCTGCCCTTAGGATGACTAGAGGAAGGGTCTGGACACGAGAGCTGAGCTTTCCGCTGCCGCCTGCTTTGCCGATGACAAGTCAAGCACAGACAACGCAGGGGACCTGGGGCTCCGGAGCTGGCGCGGCCGGGCGACAGCGAGGTCCGCAGGGGCGACAGAGCCTTCCCTGGGAAAAAGATTGCGTCTGGCTGGGCGTGGCGATCTGTCGATGGCTGGGAGGCGACTGAGGGAAGGAACCAGACTCAGGAGGTGCTCGACCTGCGGACCGCGCCGGCCTTTTCCCGCACACGTGCAGGAGCAGGTGCGTCCCTGCGGAGGTCGGCCGGGCAGCTGCGCTGCGACTCTGGTCCACCCAGCCCTCTGACCAAGACGGTCACCTCTCTGCCACGACTGTCGCCAGGGTGCACCTGAAACAGAGCAGCCCGAGGCAGGTTGCAGGCTCTCCAAGAAACGACTCAGGGCCAGGCTCCTTCCGCCTTTCTACCACCTTCAAAACGTGGCCTCCAAGTCACCGCCTCAGGAGAAGAGGAAAGATCAAGGGTGAGAGACCCTGTGGGTGGTCGTTAACGGGATGCCCTGAAGAGGACAAAAGCGGTGTCCTCGCAGCACTAAACGACCTGGCCAGAGCCTTCGGGCCACCGGAACGTCCTTCCTTGCAAGCCGGAGCACTTGCGAGTCCTGCCCGGGGAAGGCGGCCACAGTTCCTCTGTCACTGCCTCTGATGCAAAGGCCAGGACCCCAGGCAGTTCCACTTCATCGGGCCTGGGGGCCCCCTCTGGGTGCTGTCACCATCAGCTAGAGAGACAAGTAGCTGTTCTCCTGCCACCCAACACACAAGCACGGGTAACTGCAACAAACACTGGCACTCAGAAAAAGAGAGCGAGGGACATTCCGACAGGGGCCCTCAAAGACACTTGGCTCTGGCAGCACAGGTGGCACCAAGTCTCTGCTCCGGGCTGGGAAGGCCCCTCAGCAGACTCTGGTGCTACCCTCCAAGAGGAAGCCAGAGACCCCTGGATCTGCCTTCATGGTGGTTCTTCCTTGTTCACTAGGCTTCATTATCTCAGTTAAGTGTTGGGGAGTATTCCTTCATAGGGTCTACATAGCTTTGAATGCCCTTTCTGCCTGCTAGAGAGGAAATGTCTGTGTCCCCCCCAAATTCATACATTGAAATCCTGATCTCCAACATGATGGTATTAGGAGGTGGGCCTTGGGTAGGTGATTAGGGCACGAGGGTGAGCCCTCCTGAATGAGATTAGTGCACTTCTAAAATGGATTTTGGAGAGCTCCCTCCCCCTTCCACCACATGAGGACACAGTGAGGAGACCAGGAAGCAAGGCCTCACCAGACACTGCATCTGCCAGCACCTCGATCTAGGACTTCCCAGCCTCCAGAACTGTGGGAGATAAATTCCTGCTGTTTATAAGCCACCCAG
>NW_007728457.1:8367-9679 GCF_000696425.1 Galeopterus variegatus | reverse complement strand
ATAGCACAGATCACCTTCTTCCTTGCCACCTACCACCCAGCTCTGAGTCAATGTAAGACATCAAATTTTTGTTACTATGGTACTCTCCCTTTTGAAGCAACAATTTTTCGATTAGTCCTGATAGTCTAACTGTTGTAACAATTATCAAATCTCAGTTGCTTAACACAGTAAATGTTTCTTTCTTCCCCATAAAACTGTTCAATCGGAGTTGACTGGTTCTCCTCCAAGCAGTGACTCAGGAACCCAGCTCTTTCTATCTGTGGCATTTCCATATTCAACATGTAGCCTTCAAGGTCGCCACTGAATGGGGAAAGAGATATCTATGTGCCAGACCTGGACCCACTGACATCATGTTCACCACATCCCACTGGCCAGAACACAGTCACAGGGTCCAAATCACTGCAAGGGCACTATGAGGTCATTTATCTGTGTTTCCAGGAAGAGGAAAAAGATTATTAGAGAGGTCTGCCAGTCTTGGCTGTGCTGCTTGTAATTATTACAAATGAGTTCTTTTAGTCTCCTCCCTCTAGAAACTTACAGGTGATATATAATAAAGCAAGTAAAATTCAGATGGGAAGACAATTTCATACTCTCAAGAGGCCATTTAGATTTCAAGAAAAGTACTGTCAAGACTACTGGTAGAGTTCCAAGAGTGTACGTGTGTGTTGTAAGGCAGGCAGGGCTGTTACTCTGAGGAATCTTTCTGGTGCTCATACAACAATCATAACATGTTTGTTGTTCAGACAGACATTTCCTGAGTGCCTGCTAAACGCTGGGTGCCAAGCTGGTAGCTGAGAACGCAGTAGTGGACAAACTATTTCAGGACCTGGTCTTGTGATATTTGCATTCTAGTAAGACAGACAATTAAACAAATAATTACCCACTTAAATAACTGATTAATTTGATAAATGATACACTTAAAAAGTACAAGACAATGTAAGAAAGTAAAAAGACAGACCTAGCTTGGGAGTTGATAGAGNTAAAAAGTACAAGACAATGTAAGAAAGTAAAAAGACAGACCTAGCTTGGGAGTTGATAGAGGTTCTAAAGCTTCATGCTGGAAACTGAAAGGTGAGGAGACAGCCAGGTGATGATGGGAGAAACCTCAAGGTTTATGGTTTTTACAGCTGGGGAGGTGTCTTAGTCCGTTTGTGTTGCTATAACAGAAATACCCGAGACTGGGTAATTTGTAAAGAACAGAGGTTTATCTGGCTTATGACTCTGGGACAGCTGCATCTGACATGGGCCTCCGGCTGCTTCTACTCATGGCAGAAAGCGGCAGGCAGCCGGTGGGTACAAGCAGATCACATGG